>NC_087208.1:49882559-49910059 GCF_015104395.2 Macrobrachium nipponense | reverse complement strand
TGAAGGAATGATAACAGCGGCACAAGATCAGGCCCTAAGAACCAGATATGTTCAAAGAACGATAGACGGAAATAGCATCTCTCCCATATGTAGGAAGTGCAATATGAAAAATGAGACCATAAACCACATAGCAAGCGAATGTCCGGCACTTGCACAGAACCAAAACAAAAAGAAGCATGATTCAGTGGCAAAAGCCCTCCACTGGAGCCTGTGCAAGTAACACCAGTTACCTTGCAGTAATAAGTGGTACGAGCACCAACTTGAAGGAATGATAGAAAACGATCAGGCAAAGATCCTCTGGGACTATGGTATCAGAACAGATAGGGTGATACGTGCAAATAGACCAGACGTAACGTTGATTGACAAAATCAGAAGAAAGTATCACTCATTGATGTCGCAATACCATGGGACACCAGAGTGGAAGAGAAAGAAAGGGAAAAATGGATAAGTATCAAGACCTGAAAATAGAAATATAAAGGATATGGGATATGCCAGTGGAAATTGTACCCATAATCATAGGAACACTAGGCACGATCCCAAGATCCCTGAAAAGGAATCTAGAAAAACTAGACGCTGAAGTAGCTCCAGGACTCATGCAGAAGAGTGTGATCCTAGAAACGGCGCACATAGTAAGAAAAGTGATGGACTCCTAAGGAGGCAGGATGCAACCCGGAACCCCACACTATAAATACCACCCAGTCAAATTGGAAGACTATGATAGACACAAAAAAAAAAAAAAAAAAATAAAATAAAATAAAAAAATAAAATGATAATAATAATAATAATAATAATAATAATAATAATAATAATAATAATAATAATAATAATAATAATAATAATAATTTTATGTTTATGTAGACTGTCGATTTTTTATATGTTCGTTTTTCATCTGTATCCATCCGTTTGTTCGTCTTCCGAATAATAATAATAATAATAATAATAATAATAATAATAATAATAATAATAATATAATAATAATAATAATAATAATAATATAAAAATAAAAATAATAATAATAATAAGTGGCGCCGTGGAGGAGTTGGTTAGGTCGTCAATAGACTTAAGTCAAGTTAAGCACATTGGGGCTGGTCAATCGTTGGATGGGTGACCGCTCTCCTCGGCGTTTGATTCCTTGGAAAGGATCTTTACCATAATTTCCTCAGTCTACTCAGCTGTAAATGAGTACCTATCCCTGATGGGGTAGGGTCCAGCTATGGGTTTAAATAGCAAAACTGAGCAATGATGGAAAGAAATGAAGGAATAAACGACAACGACGTAAATGGAACCTCTGGCAACAGAGGAGCCTCGTCCGGCAACCAGGTATTCAACCCAATTGTAGGGAAGACGGTCAGGTACTTGGAGGTCGTCATCCAGCACTGATCACCACAACGACAGCAATCAACAGCCTGAGATTGGAGCTACAGAGGCAAAAAGGAAGAAATGGACAAGAGAAGAAAATAAGGAAATATGGAGATGCTACATCAGAAGCAACCCGACGGAGAGAGGATATAGAAGAAGATTGATCAACATCTGGAATGAGAGGAATAACACCCCCCAAACAGAGCAGAGGCTGGCAGACCAAGTAAGGAACATAAAGAAAAAGAACTGGCTCTCCCCAACAGAAAGAGAAGAACTGGAAAGGGAAATGTCACACGACAACGAATTACACGAAGACGAACTGAGAGACGATGCCACAGACGACAGGGAGGATGAAGTATCAAACAACGACACACAGAAGAAACACCGACGAAGTAACAGAGAGGACGGAATGGGTAGAAAAGATTAGACAATGGATGGAGCCAGATACAGAGAGAACAAAGATCCCCTCCATGAAAGCCTACAACACCAAGAAATTAAGGAGAAAACAAGTGAGGTCAATGAAATAATGGGCCTAATACACACCACCAGTATCACAGAAACAAATAACTTGACATATGCAGGAGCAAGAATTAGTAGCAGAATGATGGGGATTCGAACACCAAACCACCACCAGCACAACCAACCTAACTGAAACCAAAACAGCAACCTCCTTGGAAAAGGCGCCTGGAAAAGCAAATCATGTGATGAGATCTGACTTGAGTAAACTGAAAGAGATGGCAGAAAAAAGGCTAAGAAGCAAGAAAACAAGGGAGGAACTCAACGAGAAATACAAAGTACAAGAGAGGGACTAAACAACACAATAGAAGATGTAAAACAGAGGCTTAAGGCCAAAGCACACAAGATCCAACGGTACACGAACAGGAATAAGGGATACCAACAGAACAAACTATTCGGAACCAACCAGAAAAAGACTATACAGCCAACTAAGAGGGGAAGACAACCAACCCAGAAATTCCTGAAGCCGAACCAAGTAAGAGACTATGGGAAAACATATGGAGCAATCCGGTATCACACAACAAAACATGCAACATGGCTCCAGGAAGTCAAGGAAGAAGAAACAGGGAGAATAAACAAAGATTCACAGACATCACGACAGACACAGTCAGACACCAACTAAAGAAAATGCCAAACTGGAAAGCCCAGGTCCCGATGAAGTCCATGGATACTGGCTCAAAAAACTTCAAGGCCCTACACCCACGAATAGCAGAACAACTCCAGCATTGTATCTCAAATCACCAAGCACCCAAATGGATGACCACAGGAAGAACATCCTTAGTACAAAAAGACAAGAGTAAGGGAAATATAGCCAGTAACTACAGGCCTATCACCTGCCTACCAATAATGTGGAAGTTACTAACAGGTATCATCAGTGAAAGGCTATACAACTACCTAGAGAAGACAAACACCATCCCCCACCAACAGAAAGGCTGCAGAAGGAAGTGTAGGGGCACAAAAGACCCAGCTCCTGATAGACAAAATGGTAATGAGGAACAGTAGGAGAAGAAAACAATCCTAAGCATGGCATGGATAGACTATAAGAAAGCCTTCGACATGATACCACACACATGGCTAATAGAATGCCTGAAATATATGGGGCAGACGGAAAAACACCTCAGCTTCCTCAAAAATACAATGTGCAAACTGGAATACAATACTTACAAGCTCTGGAATAAGACTAGCAGAGGTTAATATCAGGAGTAGGGATCTTCCAGGGCGACTCACTGTCCCCACTACTCTTCGTAGTAGCCATGATTCCCATGACAAAAGTACTACAGAAGTGGATGCCGGGTACCAAACTCAAGAAAAGAGGCAACAAAATCAACCATCATGATGTTCATGGACGACATCAAGCTGTATGGTAAGAGCATCAAGGAAATAGATACCCTAATCCAGACTGTAAGGATTGTATCTGGGGACATCAGGATGGAGTTTGGAATAGAAAAATGCGCCTTAGTCACATACAAAAAGGCAAAAGTAACGAGAACTGAAGGGATAAAGCTACCAGATGGGTTCAACATCAAACACATAGATGAGACAGGATCACAAATACCTGGGGAATAATGGAAGGAGGAGATATAAACACCAAGAGATGAAGGACACGATCAGGAAAGAATATATGCAGAGACTCAAGGCGATACTCAAGTCAAAACTCACGCCGGAAATATGATAAAAGCCATAAACACATGGCAGTGCCAGTAATCAGATACAGCGCAGGAATAGTGGAATGGACGAAGGCAGAACTCCGCAAGCATTGATCAGAAAACCAGGAAACAAATGACAATACACAAAGCACTACACCAAGAGCAAATACGGACAGACTATACATAACTCGAAGGAAGGAGGGAGAGGACTACTAAGTATAGAGGACTGCGTCAACATCGAAAACAGAGCACTGGGGCAATATCTGAAAACCAGTGAAGACGAGTGGCTAAAGAGTGCATGGGAAGAAGGACTAATAAAGTAGACGAAGACCCAGAAATATACAGAGACAGGAGAAAGACAGAAAGAACAGAGGACTGGCACAACAAACCAATGCACGGACAATACATGAGACAGACTAAAGAACTAGCCAGCGATGACAATTGGCAATGGCTACAGAGGGGAGAGCTCAAGAAGGAAAAACTGAAGGAATGATAACAGCGGCACAAGATCAGGCCCTAAGAACCAGATATGTTCAAAGTACGATAGACGGAAATAACATCTCTCCCATATGTAGGAAGTGCAATACGAAAATGAAACCATAAACCACATAGCAAGTGAATGTCCGGCACTTGCACAGAACCAGTAAAAAAGAGGCATGATTCAGTGGCAAAAGCCCTCCACTGGAGCCTGTGCAAGAAACATCAGCTACCTTGCAGTAATAAGTGGTACGAGCACCAACCTGAAGGAGTGATAGAAAACGATCAGGCAAAGATCCTCTGGGACTATGGTATCAGAACGGATAGGGTGATACGTGCAAACAGACCAGACGTGACGTTGATTGACAAAGTCAAGAAGAAAGTATCACTCATTGATGTCGCAATACCATGGGACACCAGAGTTGAAGAGAAAGAGAGGGAAAAAATGGATGGAGTATCAAGATCTGAAATAGAAATAAGAAGGATATGGGATATGCCAGTGGAAATCGTACCCATAATCATAGGAGCACTAGGCACGATCCCAAGATCCCTGAAAAGGAATCTAGAAAAACTAGAGGCTGAAGTAGCTCCAGGACTCATGCAGAAGAGTGTGATCCTAGTAAACGGCACACATAGTAAGAAAAGTGATGGACTCCTAAGGAGGCAGGATGCAACCCGGAACCCCACACTATAAATACCACCCGGTCGAATTGGAGGACTGTGATAGAGCAAAAAAAAAAAAAAAAAATAATAATAATAATAATAATAATAATAATAATAATAATAATAATAAAAATTAATAATAATAATTATAATAATAATAAGTTCCTTGTAGGCTTGTTACATGTGAATAGCGTTCATCTCCTGCTATAATAATAATAATAATAATAATAATAATAATAATAATAATAATAATAATAATAATAATAATAATAATAATAATGAACCAAACAAAAACAAAATTCTTTCAGTTTTCCTCTGAAGATTGAAAAAGAAACCCACAAATCACTTTGTAACTTGTTTACTTTTCTAAGTATTTACATTTAGTTTTACTCCACATCGAGAGTACTTTCTTGTCGCTCTGATATCCTGACCATCAGCTCAGGATATCAGAGCGACAAGAGGGGATTGGCAACTCTCAAGAAAACCAGAACAGCCATCACATAAATGACAGCTCAACGAGAAGTTCCAGAAGACTGCTGGGCCTTGACCCAGGCTAACATCCCAAACATCTCTTGAGAATGGGCCACAGATAGGGCCTGAAAGTACTCGAGTGTGGAGTAAAACTAAATGTAAATACTTAGAAGTAAACAAGTTACAAAGTGATTTTTTGAGTTTCTTTTTCAATAATAATAATCACACTGTGGTTAGGAATATCGGAGTACAACTGTGAGAACCCGATGACAGTAACTAGTATATACTTCCGAGTCTCAAAAATAAATAAAATTCTGTGATTCCAGTTGGAATTTCAAAAATAACTAAAATCCTGCTATCCCAACTGGAATTTTTATAAAGCTGCTGGTGAGTGAATGTGATTGATTGTTACTGTGGCGATTGATTGATTGTGATTGAGTGATTGATTTACCTTACCCTGCCGTTATGGAGTTATGAGTGTCTAGCTTGCAACTGGTATCTTTGAGTCCTACAACAATAATAGGTCTGTTTTAAAATTAATGTAAATATTATTATTATTATTATTATTATTATTATTTTCAACATGCATTGCAGTTCTTCTCATGGTTAATGCTAATTTTACACCCGTAATTAAAATGAACATTTCCTTTTCAAAATTAATGTAAAGTTTATATTATTATTATTATTATTATTATTATTATTATTATTATTATTATTATTATTATTATTATTATTATTATTATTATTATTATTATTATTATTGGTTTTTGGTTTATCACAGTCCTCCAATTCGACTGGGTGGTATTTATAGTGTGGGGTTCCGGGTTGCATCCTGCCTCCTTAGGAGTCCATCACTTTTCTTACTATGTGCGCCGTTTCTAGGATCACACTCTTCTGCATGAGTCCTGGAGCTACTTCAGCCTCTAGTTTTTCCAGATTCTTTTTTAGGGATCTTGGGATCGTGCCTAGTGTTCCTATGATTATGGGTACAATTTCCACTGGCATCCCATCCATCCATTCTTATTTTTCTATTTTCAGATCTTGATACTTATCCATTTTTTCCCTTTCTTTCTCTTCAACTCTGGTGTCCCATGGTATTGCGACATCAGTGAGTGAGACTTTCTTCTTGATTTTGTCAATCAACGTCACATCTGGCATATTTGCACGTATCACCCTATCTGTTCTGATACCATAGTCCCAGAGGATCTTTGCCTGATCGTTTTCTATCACTCCTTCAGGTTGGTCCTCGTACCACTTATTACTGCAAAGTAGCTGGTGTTTCTTGCACAGGCTCCAGTGGAGGGCTTTTGCCACTGAATCATGCCTCTTTTTGTACTGGTTCTGTGCAAGTGCCGGACATTCGCTTGCTATGTGGTTTATGGTCTCTTTTTTCGCATTGCACTTCCTGCATATGGGATGAGAGAGGTTATTTCCATCTAACCTTCTTTGGATATACCTGGTTCTTAGGGCCTGATTTTGTGCCGCTATTATCATTCCTTCAGTTTCCTTCTTGAGCTCTCCCCTCTGTAACCATTGCCATGTGTCATCGCTGGCTAGTTCTTTAGTCTGTCTCATGTATTATTATTATTATTATTATTATTATTATTATTATTATTATTATTACTTACAATATTCATGTAAGGTAAATACTTTTTGGTGTATGTTTATTCAGGTAAATAAATGAAAGAACGTCCCTTCATTCTGTCAGTGTCCCGTAGTAGTAGCTCAGTAAATAATGAATATTTCCCGGCCATTACAAATTTACTCTATAGTCGTCCCAGGGGATTTGTAAACAAATCTTGTGAATTTTCTCCTACTTTCCTTTGTTCTCAGTCAATTGGTTGCTCATTTACAAGGTTCCATTCATTATTCAAATTATTCACGTAAGTGCCTCTTGATCCAGGTACTGGTTTGAGCTTATAATTATTCAGTGGTTATTTTCATAGCCTTTCTTTAGTTTATTTACCTTTTCTTCAGTTATTCATTTGTTGATTTCCATTCATTATTCATTTTGCATCTGTGCACCTCTCGATTGACGTACTTCTTTGATAACGATTTATTGATTATGTCTTCATAGCATTTGTCATGTGATTTTCCCATTGCTTTAGTTATTCATTTACCAAATCCCATTCATTATTCATTATTCATCGATGTGTCTTTGATTGTAGTACTGGTTTGAGCTAATAATTGTTGATTGATTAAGTTTTTTAGCATTTGTTTTGTGAATTTCCCCATTTCTTTATTTATTCATTTACTATATCCCATTCATTATTCATTATTCATCGATGTGTCTCTTGATTGAAGTACTGGTTTGAGCTAATAATTGTTCATCGATTACATCTTCATATTTCTTATTGGTAAAATTATTTGTGGTATGTAATTATGAGCGGTTTAATTTAGCTGTTATGTTATGTTATGTTATGCTATGTTATATTATCCACAGATAATATCAAGGAGGGTTCTATGCTCTGTTTTTTTTTTTTTTTTTTTTTTTTGAGGGGAGGGGGGGGAGCGGGGGAGCCCGGGGAGAGGTGTTGGGACGAGAGTGGGGAGCCTGGAAGGGTGGGGAATGGTGTCAGGAATGGGGATTGGTGTCTGGAATGGACGTTTTCTGGAATAGGAGGGGTGCAATGAGGGTGAGGGGCCTGGAATGAGGATGGGTGCCTGGAATGAGGGTGGGGGACCTGGAATGAGAGGGGTTGCTTGGTTGAGAGAGAGGACCCTGGAATGAGGGCGAGGGGTGCCAGGTATGACGGTGGTCCTGGAATAAGGTTGAGGGGCCTGGAATGATGGTGCGAGTCCTGGAATGAGAGGGGGGCCCTGGAATGAGGGTTAGGGCCCTGGAATGGGGGAGGGGGGTTAGTTCCTAAGTTGAGTCATCGGGAGGAAACTTAAAGTCCCCGAAGTCGCGAAGTTCTTGACGGTTATTAGGAAGAAGTTCACGTCGGGTTCAAAGCTGATGATCTGTGACGGGTATATTTGAAGTATGAGCCATGAGGAAGTTCATACGAAGTTCAATTGCGTATCATAAACTTCGAGATGGTCAGAATGAAGTTAAGCGTGATAGTATAGATAATTAGGGATGAATATATCGACGATATGGTGTCATGGACGGATACAGCCCAGTTAGTATGAAGTTTTTTTGTAATTTCGTGAGCTTCATACATTGAAAAGAACCTGCGGAAGTTATATATACAAACTTCTTTGAAGACGAAGTTTGATTTGAGTTTTGGGAAGTTCGTCTGTTTTTAGACTAAGTGATATTGTAATGCCAGTTACAAAATAATACAAACACGTATGTATGTATACTTTATATATATATATATATAATATATATATATATATATATATATATATATATATATATGTGTGTGTGTGTGTGTGTGTATTTATTATGTGTGTGTGTGTCTTGTATTTATATATGTATATATATATATATATATATATATATATATATATATATATATATATATATCTATTTACATTTGCAACATCGTGGGATTTCTTCAGCTTTAGTGATTCGTGCCATTATTATTATTATTATTATTATTATTATTATTATTATTATTATTATTATTATTATTATATATTATTATTATGATTATTATTATTATTATTATTATTGAAACCCACAAAATCACTTTGTAACTTGTTTATTTCTAAGTATTTACACTTAGAAGTAAACAAGTTACAAAGTGATTTTGTGGGTTTCTTTTTAAATCTTCAGAAGAAAACAGAAAGGAGTTTTTGTTTGGATCATTATTATTATTATTATTGTTTATAGTACTCGTCGTTTTTGTTTACTGTCCATGTATTAATTATATACGCATCCGCACAATCTTTGTTAAAATTCACTAATTAAACCAATATATTGAACCAACTACTTTCACTATGACGAATTTTATATATAAATCCAAATAAAAGACATTACGCGATACGTCTTCTTAAGAATCATCTCATCTCGCCTCGCCGGGAATGGGGGGAGGAGTGGGAATAATATGAATGTGGGAATGGGGAAGGGGGGGTTGGAATGCTGGTTGAGGAGGGAGGGGGGCGGGGTAGGGGGCGGAGCATCGCCGGAAAACAGCCGTAAAGCAGAAAAAAGCCCCTGGGGCGCAGAATACACGACCCACGAAAAATAAGGATATGCGATGTTGTTTCCCTTCAGGTAGGAGGGAGGGAGGGAAGGAGGGAGAGAGAGGGAGGGAGGGAGGGGGAATCGGAGAGATCTTTTATAAATCTCACTAATTAAAAGCAAACACACACGGAGAGAAACTTCCATGGCATATGAATATGTGAGACTCCCCAGAGACAAAGGTGAGAGGAGGAAAATGAGAAGAAGAAGAAGAAGAAGAAGAAGAAGAAGAAGAAGAAGAAGAAGAAATGAGATGTGCTGTCCTAGAAGGTAAAAGAAAATAAATAATAAAACACCAAAAGTGGAGGAGGAGGAAGAGACACACTCAAAGGTACGACAAGACGAAGAAGACGGGATTGCTGACGCAACTGCAAATAGGAAGACAGACAAAAGAACAGAGAAAAGAGGACAGACAGGCAAAAGGACAGGGGGTCAGCACACACAGACAGACAGTTTCAAGAAGTTACAGGGATGACGAAGACGGATAAATAAATAAAGATATAGGAGAGACAGGTATCCAGTGATTTACAAGTAGATAGCAGAATCTTAATGAAATACGTAGATAGACAGATTGGTTGATTAACAAATAGACAGGAGAAATAGACATATGCCACATGTCTGGAAGTGAGACATGGCTAGAACAGGGAACCGAACAGACTGTAAGACACCTGACAGTCAGACAGTCAGGTGATCGTATACCGGAATGTGTGACAGAAAGGTAGATGCAGATTGATTGGATAATTACGGTAGACAGGGAGACTGAGAAACAGACAGGTTTTTGAATATAGACGCGAGAGAGAGAGAGAGAGAGAGAGAGAGAGAGAGAGAGAGAGAGAGAGAGAGAGAGAGAGAAGGGAATACAGATCGAGATTTTTAGAGGAAACCAAAGCAAAAAAGCGAACGAGGAATTAAAACAGTAAAAGAATTAAAAAATAAAAGAAGAACGGAGTGAGAATTGGATGAAATTGAACAATCATTGCCTGATTCATGTTGAGAGAGAGAGAGAGAGAGAGAGAGAGAGAGAGAGAAGAGAGAGAGAGAGGTTACTTAATGCATTTTTTAAATGTTTGTGAACTTAGGCATAATCGTAAACATACAAATACGGTTTCTAACTGGTGAGAGAGAGAGAGAGAGAGAGAGAGAGGTTAGTTTATAAATTCTTAGTGTTATAACTGGGATATTCATAAACGTACAATCCCGAGTTCTGACTGGTGAGAGAGAGAGAGAGAGAGAGAGAGAGAGAGAGAGAGAGAGAGAGAGAGAGAGAGAGAGAGGTTAGTAGTATATATTCTTGGCATTAAAGCTTGGATAATCGTAAATATACAAATTGAATTCCTAACTATTCCAAAGTATCTGAGAGAGAGAGAGAGAGAGAGAGAGAGAGAGAGAGAGAGAGAGAGAGAGAGAGAGATCACGCTGTAAAAGAACTTTTTTTCTCTTTTTCTCTATTTTTGTAATTATATCATCGACGCCGAATAGAGGTGACTTTCACTTAATAGAAAATGGAAAATAAAAAATAAACTCTTCCTTTGAAGAGTAACTTAATATTTTTTATAAAAAACTAAATAAATGAGACGTTTATTTTTTCTCTATAGAGAAAACCTCCCTGATATAAAAAAAAAAAAAAAACCTGATACGGAAGCCTGTGGCCATTATAACGGTTTTACCGAAATTGCTTTAGATTTTTTTTTTATTTATTTTTTTAAAGCTGGGAATGATATTGGAAAATTATGTCGTCAATATCAAAGATTTTTTTTTTATCTAATTATTTTTAAAGACATATTTGATTCTCGTTTTCGTTGAGTTAAGAAAATATATGCTGTCAGTATATATATAGTATATATATATATATATATTATATATATATATATATAATATATATATATATATATATATATATATATATATAGTATAATGTGTGTGTAATAATTTGTATAGCTACTATTACAATCACATATGTCAGTATATATATATATTATATATATATATATATATATATATAATATATATATATATATATATATATATATAAAATAAAATGTGTGTGTATATAATTGTAATAGGCTACTATTACATCACATATGTATCTAGTAAAAATGACTAAAATAATTTACTCTATGTATATATATATATATATATAATATTATATATATATATACATATATATATATCCACATATATACACTTCACACACACGACACACACACACACACACATATATCTATATATATATATATATATATGTATATGTATACAGAGAAACAGACACACAAAACACACACACACACAGGCGCACGCACAAAAGCGGTCTGACTGCACGTGAGGAAGGAAAGCGAGTAAAATGGAAAAGAAGAAGGAAGGCAAGCAAGAATGATGAAGAAGAAATAAGCAAAAGAAAAAAGATGTTTCTGTCCATTGTCAAGGCGAATTCAAAGGCGAGAGAGAGAGTAGAGAGAGAGAGAGGAGAGAGAGAGAGAGAGAGAGAGGGGGGGTGGTGGGGGGGGGGGAGGGGGGGGAGGTAGTTTCTCTATTCAGCACTCCTTGCGGGATGGGTTGAAAGGATTCCTTAGGATTCTTTGTTACCTCCGTGTAAACAGCACTTCTTAATAGCACTTTTTTTTTTATTCTCTCTCTCTCTCTCTCTCTCTCTCTCCTTTTACCCTCCTCCTAAAGAAGTGTTAAGGCTCTCTCTCGATTCAGTGTATTATTGAGTTGTTGTTGCTATTGTGGCGTTGTTCTATTATAATCTTTTGACTCTCTCTCTCTCTCTCTCTCTCTCAATTATATTTTCTTTGCCTTTTTTGATGGCACTCTATGTTGTGCTTATTGTCGCTATTGGTATTATCTTTTCCTTGGAAATTATCAATCTCTCTCTCTCTCTCTCTCTCTCTCTCTCTCTCTCTCTCTCTCTCTCTCTCTCAAAAGTATTTTGATGTCATTTGCATTTAGATCAGAAAATATTTTGTGCGCACACATCTCCAGGGACGCCTGGATTCTCTCTCTCTCTCTCTCTCTCTCTCTCTCTCTCTCTCTCTCTCTCTCATACGATGCGCTCTCAAGTAAGGAAATATACTGTGAGTTTATATCTGGGACGAGACACGGAATTCCAAACGTTTTATTATTATTATTATTTTATTATTATTATTATTATTATTATTATTACTTATTATTATAACGCAGTCTCTGTCTGACAGGGGGAAAAGGCCTTGTCCACACGGTAAAGTGTTTGTTTTTTTTTTTTTTTTTTTTTTTTTTTTTTGCAGAGGATTAACTCCGGAGGCAAAAATGTCACAGAAAAATTTCGTGAATATCAAAAAATAACGGATGGCAACCTCCCCTCCCACAAATATATGTTTTTCGTTTTATCTTAATTCCTTTCTTTATCTCTGTCTCTTTTATGCACGTTTATGCGTATTCTATTATAATATATATATATATATATATATATAATATATATATATATATATATATATATATAGATAGATAGTATTAGATATATAGATAGATAGATAGATAATAGATAGATAGATAATATAAGAATATATGTTATGAAAAATATGTTTATATGTATATGAATTTTTATCACATCACAGTGATTCATATACATTCATTAAGCTACAAATGTCCTTTAATATCCAATTCGCTCTACCTCGGAATTAATATATTTTCATATATGTTTTTTAGTTGGTAATAATTTTGTCCTCTCGTGGATTCGAACCAGCGGACAGAGGAGAAATCAAGACTTCAGTGAGGTTACGGACTCGGTCAACGCATCACAACAGATTAAATGTGAAAACAGACAACTAAATAAAATGACTTATGATAATGTGAAATATAATAAAAAAAAATATGGAAAAGAAGAACTTGGAAGAATATAGTTATATGACTGACTTTTAATTACAGACTTGAATTATATGTGACTACTCTGAGAGAATTTTCTGTATATTTCTTTCATCATTTATCTTTGTAAATAGAAGTTGAGATGAGTTTAGTTCTGTCTCTTGGGCTACATTGTTGATGATCACCCAGTATTGAAGTATTTTGTAGTATTTTTTTGCTTCTTTATGCTTACTCGGGGAGAAGCCTTTCAAACAAACATTTTGTTGTTGTTGTTGTTGTTGTTGGGCAGGAAAGGTCTATGGAAAATACTAAAAAGGTCTGAAAAAGGTGTTCCGCTTTGAGTTAAAGATTCAATAATTTTACGATAGGATATTTATGATGTATTAGAATGAAAATGTAAAAGAAAAGTAATGTGCATGTTTAACAGTACAAAACTGTTATTTCTAATAAAACATAGCGTATTTATTTTAATTTTCGTTGGTGAAACAACACTATTTGACCATAGATCTCAGCACGTTTTAATTTACGTTAATTTAGGAGCATATATTGTTTACAACTTATGCCTCAGTGGAAAATCTTGCACCTGTCCCCGAGTAAGCTGGAGGTCGGAAGACACCTTGTTTTTATTCGCTGTCACCACGACGGCTTTTATATGGTCTCGGCAAATTATCTTCTGTATTGTGTAACTACGTATTCTAAACTCCGTCTATACATAATCCTTCTGTTGGTTTTATTCCAAGCATTTTCTGGGTTTACGCCTTCCATGCACAGCGTTTTCTCTTTAATATCAAACTTTTCATTGACAATTTCCTTAGCACTCGCTGTATAACTCCCCAATTCCAGAGGTCCTTTATTCTCACGCCCTCTGACTGTGGAACAGCCTCCCTGAGGATGTGCAATTCGAAGTTCAAAAGTTCAAGCGAAGATGCAGTGCATCTCTACCCTAATACTATTCTTGCATTTCGATTAATTTTTTATCTATTTACCTCTAAAAATTTATTTTTTCTTTTGTTCTTTTATAAGTGGTATCTCTTCTCTCTGTATATGACCCATACCTCCTCTTAACTCTTCCTAATGAACACCACAATATTCTTTAGAAGCTCGAATTTCAAGTCAGTGGCCCCTTTGGTGATGGGTTGTTCCATATTAATAGGTTTCTTCCACTGAATATAATGATGATGATAATCACAGCTGTCCCTATCTACTCTTGCATCATTTATCTCTGTCTCTCTCTCTTCTGTCTGCACCATTCAGCGGTTGTCTAGAGTCACTTACAAAGGCATTCTCTGACTTATTACTCGTGCATCACTTATCTCTGTCTCTTTTCTGTCTGCCCAATTCAACAGATCTTGACTTATTCACTCTTCGGGTCCAAGACGCCGTTGAATACAGAGAGTCCCTAACCTATTTGCATCTTGTATTCCGAGATGCACTTATACCCCCTAACCTTTCTCTCTCTGTTTACTTCTCCTTTCAATTTTTTTGCTTACTTGGTTAGTAAGCCTACAAACTAGTTTGCTGTTGTTGTTGTTGTTGTTGTTACTCTTGTTAAAGGAGTAGGAAAGCCGAAAAAAGTCTGAAAATGGTGTTCATCGTTGAGTCAAAGATACAAGAATTTTAGGATAGGATATTTATGATTAATTTATTAGAATGGAAATGTTAAAAATAAATAATATGCACGTTAAGCAGTACAGAAAAATTATTTCTAATGAAATATAGCCTTTTTATTTTAATTTTCGTCGGTGAAACAACGTTCTATTTGACTGTAGATTTTACCATGCAGCCCTAGTAAGCCGGAGGTCTGTTCACGCCTTGTTTATTATAATTCACATTCTTTTGACGAAAGGAGTTCTAAAACTAAATTTATATACATACATACATACATACATACATACATACATACATACATACATACATACATACATACATGCATGCATGCATGCACGTATTTGGAAAACTGTCAAAAAATGAGTTCTGATTTTAAAAAAAGAAAAAGAGGCCAGTGAAGAACGAAAATAATGTATATGTTAAAAAAACATATCTTTAAACCTTTCTAGGATGTTATAAAATGTACAATTTTCGAAAGAATTCTTTTATACACTGACGTTGCCAAAGGTCATTTTTTCCAAGCAGTTTTTTTTTTCTTTCTTTCTTTTCTCTTCAAACCCGTAACTTTTTCTCTCAGTTTATTTTCTAATACATCATATGATGGTCGGGATATTTAAAAAAAAAAAAACTTTTCATAGAGGTTTACGAGTTTTTTTTTTTCTTTTTTCTTTTAAGTCTTCTTTCGAACGCGTACTACGTATTTCTGTCACATTATATTTTTCGTTTTTAAACGGGTTAAAGTCTCCATTTTTCCCTCCGAATATTTTACAGAACTGTGATTCGTACAACTTGTTTTTATTTATTTATTTTGTTTTGTTGTTCGACTTTGGAACGCCTGACTTTGTACTTATTTTTTTCATCGAGATTTTTTTCTTGTGCGTTTTGGAGTATGAATATTTTGTCTTTTTTTCGTATTAATGAATTACACAATTAAACAATTAAACAATTGCGGATTCTAATTTTAAATTTAAAAAAATGAATGATTTAGTTTTAGCTTTTTCGTTTCAAATTCTTAAACTTGTATAAAAATGGTGTTAATTAACATGGTGACGTCGTTTTGAGGTATAGGCTCTCTCCCTCTATCTCTCTCTCTCTCTCCCTATTAATATTATATATGTATATTATATATATATATATATATATATTATAATATAATATATTTATATATACTATAGGTATAATATATATTGTATATATATACTATGTGTGGTGTGTGGTGTTGGTGTGTGAGAGAGAGAGAGAGTAGGAGAGAGAGGAGAGAGAGAGAGAGAGAGAGAAGATAGAGTAGAGAAGGACGCAGCAGGCGGAAACGAAACGCACACACACAGTCCTAAGGGATCTCCTGTAGAACAGATCTCATTAAATTTTTCTAGTCTTGTAACTTCGAAGTAATTTTGCTATGATGAAAAAAAAAGAACCGATCATCCTCTTCTTCTTTCCCTCTTCAAAGAGGCCCCAGAATGAGAGAGAGAGAGAGAGAGAGAGAGAGAGAGAGAGAGAGCTCACCCACATCATTGCAACTACCTCTCAACCAAAATCATCATTGCAATTTAGGAAGTTCTCCTTGTCCATCTCTTTCTCATCTTCATCCATAGAGAGAGAGAGAGAGAGAGAGAGAGAGAGAGAGAGAGAGACGTAGAGAGAGAGAGCCCTCACCCACATTGCAACTGCAACACGACCAACATTATTCCAGCATCATTGGAATTCATTAGAAAATCTTTCTTCTTCTTCTTGAAGCCTCAGTTGCATTTGTGCAGCTTCCATGGAATTTCTGTTTTACAAAGGGTCGTCTTCTCCTTTCGTCTCCCCCCCTCCCCCACCCCCTCCCCACTCCTTACTGGGGGTGGGGGAGGGGAGGGGGGGAAGGAAGTCCTTTGGGTCCTGTCCCTAAGCAGCTTTTACTCATGAATATAAAATGAAACTTGAAAATAGCCTCGTTGGGAGAAATGTATTGTGTTCTCCGGCGGAACGTTTGTACAGTGGCCGCTGCTATTTCTCCCGGGGACTGTTTGGGTCTGGGATGCTTCGTGGCGCCTTCTTCGTCTTCTTCTTCTTCTTCTTCTTCTTCTTGAATTTATGTATCAATTTGTCGTGTATTTCCTGTGTCCTTCTGTGACGTCTTTCAAATGAACACCATAATATTCTTTGGAAGCTTGAATTTCTAAGAGTCAGTCGCCCCTTTGATGAGCTTGTTCCATATGAAAAGGGTTTAGCTTAGTAATAATAATAATAATAATAATAATAATAATAATAATAATAATAATAATAATAATAATAATAATAATAATAATAATAATAATAATAATAAGGAAGTGTAGGGACACAAAAGACCAGCTCCTGATAGACAAAATGGTAATGAAGAACAGTAGGAGAAGGAAAACCAACCTAAGCATGGCCATGGATAGACTATAAGAAAGCCTTCGACATGATACCACACACATGGCTAAATAGAATGCCTGAAAATATATGGGGCAGAGGAAAATACCATCAGCTTCCTCAAAAATACAATGCGCAACTGGAATGCAATACTTACAAGCTCTGGAATAAGACTAGCAGAGGTTAATATCAGGAGAGGGATCTTCCCAGGGTGGGCGACTCACTGTCCCCACTACTCTTCGTAGTAGCCATGATTCCCATGACAAAAGTACTACAGAAGATGGATGCCGGTACCAACTCAAGAAAAGAGGCACAGAATCAACCATCTGATGTTCATGGACGACATCAAGCTGTATGGTAAGGAGCATCGCAAGGAAATAGATACCCTAATCCAGACTGTAAGGATTGTATCTGGGGACATCAGGATGGAGTTTGGAATAGAAAAAATGCGCCTTTATGTCAACATACAAAAAGGCAAAGTAACGAGAACTGAAGGGATAAAGCTACCAGATGGGTTCAACATCAAACACATAGATGAGACAGGATCAAAACCATACCTGGGGAATAATGGAAGGAGGAGATATAAAACACCAAGAGATGAAGGGACACGATCAGGAAAGAATATATGCAGAGACTCAAAAAGGCGATAATCAAGAATCAAAAACTCAACGCCGGAAATATGATAAAAGCCATAAAAAAAACACATGGGCAGTGCCAGTAATCAGGATACAGCGCAGGAATAGTGGAATGGACGAAGGCAGAACTCCGCAGCATAGATCAGAAAACCAGGAAACAAATGACAATACACAAAGCACTACACCCAAGAGCAAATACGACAGACTATACATAACACGAAAGGAAGGAGGGAGAGGACTACTAAGTATAGAGGACTGCGTCAACATCGAAAACAGAGCACTGGGGCAATATCTGAAAACCAGTGAAGACGAGTGGCTAAAGAGTGCATGGGAAGAAGGACTAATAAAAGTAGACGAGACCCAGAAATATACAGACAGGAGAAAGACAGAAAGAACAGAGGGACTGGCACAACAAACCAATGCACGGACAATACATGAGACAGACTAAAGAACTAGCCAGCGATGACAATTGGCAATGGCTACAGAGGGGAGAGCTAAAGAAGGAAACTGAAGGAATGATAACAGCGGCACAAGATCAGGCCCTAAGAACCAGATATGTTCAAAGTATGATAGACGGAAATAACATCTCTCCCATATGTAGGAAGTGCAATACGAAAAATGAAACCATAAACCACATAGCAAGTGAATGCCCGGCACTTGCACAGAACCAGTACAAAAAGAGGCATGATTCAGTGGCAAAAGCCCTCCACTGGAGCCGCCTGAGCAAGAAACATCAGCTACCTTGCAGTAATAAGTGGTACGAGCACCAACCTGAAAGGAGTGATAGAAAACGATCAGGCAAAGATCCTCTGGGACTATGGTATCAGAACGGATAGGGTGATACGTCAAACAGACCAGACGTGACGTTGATTGACAAAGTCAAGAAGAAAGTATCACTCATTGATGTCGCAATACCATGGGACACCAGATTTGAAGAGAAGAGAGGATGGATAAGTATCAAGATCTGAAAATAGAAATAAGAAGGATATGGGATATGCCAGTGGAAATCGTACCCATAGTCATAGGAGCACTAGGCACGATCCCAAGATCCCTGAAAAAGGAATCTAGAAAAACTAGAGGCTGAAGTAGCTCCAGGACTCATGCAGAAGAGTGTGATCTAGAAACGGCACACATAGTAAGAAAAGTGATGAAACTCCTAAGGAGGGCAGGATGCAACCCGGAACCCCACACTGAAATACCACTCAGTCGAATTGGAGGACTGTGATAGAGCAAAAAAAAAAAAAAAAAAAAAAAAAAAAAATAAAAAAAAAAAAAAAAAAAAAAAAAAAAAAAAAAAAAAAAATAATAATAATAATAAGCCAGTTGTTTTCTCGCAGTTTTGTCCAATGGAATATTTTTCATATTTATTGTGTCCGTCCATGAATTATTTGACTGCCCCAATTTTACATTCTTTTATCCCACACGAAAATCGTCACCCTATTTCGCATCCTATTATGGAATGGGAATCTCCTCCCGCTCTGGGATGGGAATTACCATTTCATTATCAACCCTCGGGGACCATAGTTTCCTCAATTTTCATATTTTAGTTCAAGAAAAAAAATAGAAAGCCATATTTATCACGGGTAGTTTGAAATATGGTCTAGGGGGAGTTTTTTTATTTTTACACTCTGTAGTCTTGAATCAAATGAATAGACCCTGGCCTCCTGTATTTTAGCTCTGTTGTCTTTGGAAATGTTTCCCGTCGTTATTTTTTCCCCACATGCTTTTTTCCCCTGTTCTTTTTCCACATTTTCCCCTATTTTTCACATACTTTTTTCCCCATTTTTCACATACTATTTTTCCCATTCTTTTTTCCACATACTTTTTCCCAATTTTTTTTTCACATACCTTTTCCCCATTCTTTTTGGCACATACCTTTTTCCCCATTCTTTGTTCCACATACTTTTTTCCACATTCTTTGTTCCACATACTTTTTTCCCCGTTCTTTTTTCCACATACCGTTTTCCCCATTCTTTGTTCCACATACTTTTTCCCCCCCATTCTTTTTTCCCCACAAACCTTTTTCCCCATTTTTCACATACCTTTTTCCCGGTTCTTTTTCCACATACTTCTTTCCCCATTTTCCACAGACCTTTTTCCAATCTTTTTTTCCATTTTTCACATACGTTTTTTCCATTTTTTTGTCCATTTTTCTCATACCTTTTTCCCATTTTCCCATATTTCTTTTCCATTTCCCTCCATACGTTTTCCCGTCCTGTTTTCCCATTCTATTTTCCTATACTTTTCTCAATATGTTTTCCATATAGTTTTTTCCCATTCTTGTTCCACATACTTTTTCCCATTCTATTTTTCTCACTCACCGTCAGGGAAATGCAAAGAAGCGCTTATTCCTTTTTTTTTGGGTAAAAGTATAAAAAAAATCTTGTTTATTTCTTAGGTAATTATTTAATGTTGAGGTTTTAAAATGATTTTTTGTGACACATTGAGATATATGCATAAATGTACAAGGTTTATATATATATATATATATATATATATATATATATATATATATATATATATATATATATATATATATATATATATGTGTGTGTGTGTGTGTGTGTGTGTGTTTATATATATATATTATATATATCTATATATATATATATATATATATCTATAGTATATATATATATATAATATATATTTATATACATGTTCGTGACAAAATCTTCTAATTTTATATGTACTGCTGATGCCATTCAAACCTCTGTATGTTGAAGTACATCATGGATTAGTACATCATAGATTCCCTAATTGAATTAATGCATCAGCAACTGGGATAAAAAGTTATCATTATCTAACGTTACTTCATTACATTAAGAAATGGATACGTTTGTGCATAACTTTCTGTTATTTTTTTTATTATTCTCTTTCGTCCCCTTCTTTCCCCTCCATTCTCTGAGATTAGAGACCGTTTTCCCCTTATCATATTTTTGCCTGCTTTTTTTCGTTTTTGTGGATGGAAAGTGTTTCATAAAATATTTTCGAAAAAATTTTCTCTGGAAACGTCCAAGAGGTGAATTTTAATCACACTGCCATGTATCATGTTGACAACATTCATGTCCTGACTGATTTTAATTTTGAGAAATAAAAATATTTTCCAGAAACTTTTATTTTATTAATTAATTAATTTATTTATTTTTATTTATTTATTTATTTATTTTTAAATGTTAAAATGGAAAACTTGATTTTTGAGAAGAACATCTTATGTGGAGACGTCCAGTTTTTTATTTTCGATGTAAAACTTTTTAACGTTTTCCAAAGACGTTTTTATGTAGAGACGTTCAGGGTGAGAATTTTAGTTATATTAAACGTTCTACAAAGACGTTTTCTGTGGAGATGTTCAGGTAGAGAATTTGGGTTTTGATGTAAAACGTATGTGAGGGACGATTTTGTGGAGACGTTCAGGCTGAGAATTTTAGTTATTTTGAACGTTTTCCAAAGACTTTTTTGTGGAGACGTTCAGGAGGAGAATTTTTTTTTATTTAAAAACTTTTTCAAAAGACTTTTTTGTGGAGACGTCTCAGTAGGAGAATTTAATTTTTTATATAAAATGTTTTACAAAGACGCTTTCTGTGGTGACGTTCAGGAGGAGAATTTTAGTTATTTAAAACGTTTTCAAAAGACGTTTTCTGTGGGAGCGTTCAAGAAGAACGTTTTATTTTACGATGATTGAAATTTAATGACCGCTATATCATGTCGGCAACTCGAATCTTCAACGCATCACTACCCTAAACAAATTTTCTTGTATTTTTAGTCAGTTACTTACATTTTTATTGATTTATTTATTTGTTTATTTATTCTTTATAGATAAGTGATCTCGTCTTTCTGCATTTCCTACTGTCTTCTGTTTCTTCTTCCAAATGAACACCTCTTTGGTGGGTTTGTTTCTTATTGAATAGGGTTTCGTCTTCTGCAATAATAATAATTAATAATAATAATATAATAATAATAATAATAATAATAATAATAATAATAATAATAATAATAATACTGGCTCAAAAACTTCAAGGCCCCTACACCCATGAATAGCAGAACAACTCCAGCATTGTATCTCAAATCACCAACGCACCCAAATGGATGACCATAGGAAGAACACCTTAGTAACAAAAAGACAAGAGTAAGAGGAAATATAGCCAGTAACTACAGGCCTATCACCTGTCTACCAATAAGTGTGGAAGTTACTAACAGGTATCATCAGTGAAAGGCTATACAATTACCTAGAGGAGACAAACACCATCCCCCACCAACAGAAAGGCTGCAGAAGAAGTTGTAGGGGCACAAAAGACCAGCTCCTGATAGACAAAATGGTAAGAAGAACAGTAGGAGGAAGGGAAAACCAACCTAAGCATGGCATGGATAGACTTATAAGAAAGCCTTCGACATGATACCACACACATGGCTAATAGAATGCCTGAAAATATATGGGGCAGAGGAAAAAACACCATCAGCCTTCCTCAAAAATCACATGCGCAAACTGGAAATACAATACTTACAAGCTCTGGAATAAGACTAGCAGAGGTTAATATCAGGAGAGGGGGAACTTCCATGGGCGACTCACTGTCCCCACTACTCTTCGTAGGTAGCCATGATTCCCATGACAAAAGTACTACAGAAGATGGATGCCGGGGGGTACCAACTCAAGAAAAGAGGCAACCGAATCAACCATCTGATGTTCATGGACGACATCAAGCTGTATGGTAAGAGCATCAAGGAAATAGATACCCTAATCCAGACTGTAGGATTGTATCTGGGGACATCAGGATGGAGTTTGGAATAGAAAAATGCGCCCTAGTCAACATACGAAAAGGCAAAGTAACGAGAACTGAAGGATAAAGCTCACCAGATGGGAGCAACATCAAACACATAGATGAGACAGGATACAAATACCTGGGAATAATGGAAGGAGGGGATATAAAAACACCAAGAGTAAGACACGATCAGGAAAGAATATATGGCAGAGACTCAGGCGATACTCAAGTCAAAACTCAACGCCGGAAATATGATGGAAATAAAAGCCATAAACCACATGGGCAGTGCCAGTAATCAGATACAGCGCAGGAATAGTGGAATGGACGAAGGCAGAACTCCGCAGCATAGATCAGAAAACCCAGGAACAAATGACAATACACAAAGCACTACACCCAAGAGCAAAAATACGGACAGACTATACATAACACGAAAAGAAGGAGGGAGAGGACTACTAAGTATAGAGGACTGCGTCAACACTGAGAACAGACGCACTGGGGCAATATCTGAAAACCAGTGAAGACGAGTGGCTAAGAAGTGCATGGGAAGAAGGACTAATAAAAGTAGACGAAGACCCAGAAATATACAGAGACAGGAGAATGACAGACAGAACAGAGGACTGGCACAACAAACCAATGCCACGGACAATACATGACAGACTAAAGAACTAGCCAGCGATGACACATGGCAATGGCTACAGAGGGGAGAGCTAAAGAAGGAACTGAAGGAATGATAACAGCGGCACAAGATCAGGCCCTAAGCACCAGATATGTTCAAAGAACGATAGATGGAAATAACATCTCTCCCATATGTAGGAAGTGCAATATCGAAAAATGAGATCATAAACCACATAGCAAGCGAATGCCCGGCACTTGCACAGAACCAGTACAAAAAAGAGGCATGATTCAGTGGCAAAAGCCCTCCACTGGAGCCTGTGCAAGAAACATCAGCTACTTTGCAGTAATAAGTGTACGAGCACCAACCTGAAGGAGTGATAGAAAACGATCAGGCAAAGATCTTCCTGGGACTATGGTATCAGGACGGATAGGGTGATACGTGCAAACAGAACCAGACGTGACGTTTGATTGACAAAGTCAAGAAGAAAGTATCACTCATTGATGTCGCAATACCATGGGACACCAGAGTTGAAGAGAAAGAGAGGGAAAAAATGGATAAGTTATCAAGATCTGAAAATAGAAATAAGAGGATATGGATATGCCAGTGGAAATCGTACCCATAATCATAGAACACTAGGCACGATCCCAAGATCCCTGAAAAGGAATCTAGAAAAACTAGAGGCTGAAGTAGCTCCGGGCCTCATGCAGAAGAGTGATCCTAGAACGGCACACATAGTAAGAAAAGTGATGGACTCCTAAGGAGGCAGGATGCAACCCGGAACCCCACACTTTAAATACCACCCAGTCGAATTGGAGGACTGTGATAGAGCAAAAAAAAAAAAAAAAAAAAATAATAATAATAATAATAACAATAATAATAATAATACCTTCTGTTACTTCTTTCAAACGAACACCATATTCCTTGGAAGCTTCAATTTCAATACAGTGGCCTTGTGGCCTTTTTCAATATGAATAAGGTTCATTATCGAATTGAATTTTACCCTTAATAAACTCTACAGGCTATACCATGAAAATTTGACTACCACCACCGGCATTTCTGATAAGATGAATATCGACTTTCACAATTACCTATTTGAGACATGCCAGTTTTCGGTGCGTTGCTCAACAGTTAAGCAACAATGAGAAAATAATAATTAGAAAAATAGAGAAGAACCTTTATGAGAATTAACGCAGCTGAGACAGCAGTTACTTTGAATAAAACAGTAATAGTAATAATATAGTTGTTATTGTGAGTGTAAGAATTTTCTCCCTTTATCATTCAGCAGGAAAATAGTCACCACATTTGTTCCCTCCAGAAATTATTTAAGAAAATAATTCCCCACTTTCCGTAGTTCAGGATAAAAGCAAAACTAACATATATATTCCCCACTTTTCACAGAAAGCTGTTGTTACATTCGAGGGTCCAATATTTTCTCTCTGTGGTCAAAATATCATTAGTCCTTCCTTTATATATATCTCCTTTATGGAAATGTTCTCCCCCCCCCCCCCCCCCCCCCCCACAACACTCTTTCTTTTCTTGAAGGAAAAAATGGGGGTTTCCTTTATGTATAGAAAAAGAAATAGATAAATATATATGTATTTATTTCTCTGAGGAAATAGCCGCATTTCTCTGTAAAAGAAAACTATTATGACGGCTTTGTCTGTCCGTCCACACTGTTTTCTATCCGCACTTTTCCTTTCCGGTCTCGGATCTTAAAACCAACTGAGGCTAGAGGGCTGCAAATTGGTACGGTGGTCCTCCACCCTCCAATCATCAGACATACCAAATTGCAGCCCTCTAGCCTCAGTAGTTGATATTTTATTGAGGGTTAAGGTCAGCCATGATCTTGTATCTTGCAACGATATAGCATAGGACACCACAGGGCATCGACTGAAAGTGTCATGGGCCGCGGCTCACTCATTTTTCACTTGTTTTTATTCTTTTTAAAATACCAATTAGATCTTTTTCTACTTTTAATCGGCTGTTAGCTGTTAATAGCAGAATATTCTTTTCAGTTTTTATTTATTTTTGTATACTTAAATAGCTCTTTCTATCCTTCTTAGCTCTGGCTGTTTGCTATTAATAGCCAAGTATTTTTTCGTATAATGAATGATTTCTCCTCATTGTAATACGTCATATTTATTCTCCCTATGTTTTATAAGATTCAGATATATGTCTGGTCATTATAATATTATTGTGCATTGTAGTTCACATTTTACTTGTTTTTCGTAACGTTAATTATCCACTTCATTATTATCTGGCTTCAAGTAACATTATTTATCCGGCTTCAAGTAACAATATGAGGTTTTGAAATGGTTTTTTCGTCATTGTAATACATCATATTTTCATCATATTTTTCCTCCGTCAGTTTTATAAACTTCAAACAAAAGTTCTTTATTATTATTATTATTATTATTATTATTTTTTTTTTTTTTTTTTTTTTTTTTTTTTTTTTTCGCTCTATCACAGTCCTCCAATTTTCGACTGGGTGGTATTTATAGTGTGGGGTTCCGGGTTGCATCCTGCCTCCTTAGAGTCCATCACTTTTCTTACTATGTGTGCCGTTTCTAGGATCACACTCTTCTGCATGAGACCTGGAGCTACTTCAGCCTCTAGTTTTTCTAGATTCCTTTTTCAGGGATCTTGGGATCGTGCCTAGTGCTCCTATGATTATGGGTACGATTTCCACTGGCATATCCCATATCCTTCTTATTTCTATTTTCAGATCTTGATACTTATCCATTTTTTTCCCTCTCTGTTTCTCTTCAACTCTGGTGTCCCATGGTATTGCGACATCAATGAGTGATACTTTCTTCTTGACTTTGTCAATCAACGTCACGTCTGGTCTATTTGCACGTATCACCCTATCCGTTCTGATACCATAGTCCCAGAGGATCTTTGCCTGATCGTTTTCTATCACTCCCTCAGGTTGGTGCTCGTACACTTATTACTGCAAGGTAGCTGATGTTTCTTGCACAGGCTCCAGTGGAGGGCTTTTGCCACTGAATCATGCCTCTTTTTGTACTGGTTCTGTGCAAGTGCCGGGCATTCACTTTGCTATGTGGTTTATGGTTTCATTTTTGCGTATTGCACTTCCTACATATGGGAGAGATGTTATTTCCGTCTATCGTACTTTGAATATATCTGGTTCTTAGGGCTGATCTTGTGCCGCTGTTATCATTCCTTCAGTTTCCTTCTTTAGCTCTCCCCTCTGTAGCCATTGCCAATTGTCATCGCTGGCTAGTTTCTTTAGTCTGTCTCATGTATTGTCCGTGCATTGGCTTGTTGTGCCAGTCCTCTGTTCTTTCTGTCTTTCTCCTGTCTCTGTATATTTCTGGGTCTTCGTCTACTTTTATTAGTCCTTCTTCCCATGCACTCTTTAGCCACTCGTCTTCACTGGTTTTCAGATATTGCCCCAGTGCTCTGTTTTCAATGTTGACGCAGTCCTCTACTTAGTAGTCCTCTCCCTCTTCCTTTCGTGTTGATGTATAGTCTGTCCGTATTTTTGCTCTTGGGTGTAGTGCCTTGTGTATTGTCATTTGTTTCCTGGTTTTCTGATCTATGCTGCGGAGTTTCTGCCTTCGTCCATTCCACTATTCCTGCGCTGTATCTGATTACTGGCACTGCCCATGTGTTTATGGCTTTTATCATATTTCCGCGTTGAGTTTTTGACTTGAGTATCGCCTTGAGTCTCTGCATATATTCTTTCCTGATCGTGTCCTTCATCTCTTGGTGTTTTTATATCTCCTCCTTCCATTATTCCCAGGTATTTGTATCCTGTCTCATCTATGTGTTTGATGTTGCTTCCATCTGGTAGCTTATCCCTTCAGTTCTCGTTACTTTGCCTTTTGTATGTTGACTAAGGCGCATTTTTCTATTCCAAACTCCATTCTGATGTCCCCAGATACAATCCTTACAGTCTGGATTAGGGTATCTATTTCCTTGATGCTCTACCATACAGCTTGATGTCGTCCATGAACATCAGATGGTTGATTTTGTTGCCTCTTTTCTTGAGTTGGTACCCGGCATCCATCTTCTGTAGTACTTTTGTCATGGGAATCATGGCTACTACGAAGAGTAGTGGGACAGTGAGTCGCCCTGGAAGATCCCTCTCCTGATATTAACCTCTGCTAGTCTTATTCCAGAGCTTGTAAGTATTGTATTCCAGTTTGCACATTGTATTTTTGAGGAAGCTGATGGTATTTTCCTCTGCCCCATATATTTTCAGGCATTCTATTAGCCATGTGTGTGGTATCATGTCGAAGGCTTTCTTATAGTCTATCCATGCCATGCTTAGGTTGGTTTTCCTTCTCCTACTGTTCTTCATTACCATTTTGTCTATCAGGAGCTGGTCTTTTGTGCCCCTACACTTCCTTCTGCAGCCTTTCTGTTGGTAGGGGA
>NC_087208.1:49852559-49877559 GCF_015104395.2 Macrobrachium nipponense | reverse complement strand
GGCTCCAGAAGTCAAGAAGAAGAACAAGGAGAAATAAAACAAAACAAGATTCACAGAGATCACGACAGACGCAGTCAGACTCCAACTAATAAAATGCCAAACTGGAAAGCCCTAGTCCCGATGAAGTCCATGGATACTGGCTCAAAACTTCAAGGCCCTAAACCCACTAATAGCAGAACAACTCCAGCATTGTATCTCAAATCACATGCACCCAAATGGATGACCACAGGAAGAACATCCTTAGTCACAAAAAGACAAGAGTAAGGGAAATATAGCCAGTAACTACAGGCCTATCACCTGCCTACCAATAATGTGGAAGTTACTAACAGGTATCATCAGTGAAAGGCTATACAACTACCAAGAGGAGACAAACCTTATCCCCCACCAACAGAAAGGCTGCAGAAGGAAGTGTAAGGGAACAAAAGACCAGCTCCTGATAGACAAAATGGTAATGAAGAACAGTAGGAGAAGGAAAACCAACCTAAGCATGGCATGGATAGACTATAAGAAAGCCTTCGACATGATACCACACACATGGCTAATAGAATGCCTGAAATATGTGTGGGGCAGATGAAAAACCCCATCAGCTTCCTCAAAATACAATGCGCAACTGGAAATACAATACTTACAAGCTCTGGAATAAGACTACCAGAGGTTAATATCAGGAGAGGGATCTTCCAGGGAGACTCACTGTCCCCACTACTTTCCGTAGTAGCCATGATTCCCATGACAAAAGTACTACAGAAGATGGATGCTGGGTACCAACTCAAGAAAAGAGGCAGCAAAATTAACCATCTGATGTTCATGGACGACATCAAGCTGTATGGTAAGAGCATCAAGGAAATAGATACCGATACCCTAATCCAGACTGTAAGGATTGTATCTGGGGAATCAGGATGGTGTTTGGAATAGAAAAATGCGCCTTAGTCAACATACAAAAAGGCAAAGTAACGAGAACTGAAGGGATAAAGCTACCAGATGGGAGCAACATCAAACACATAGATGAGACTGGATACAAATACCTGGGAATAATGGAAGGAGGGGATATAAAACACCAAGAGATGAAGGACACAATCAGGAAAGAATATATGCAGAGACTCAAGGCGATACTCAAGTCAAAACTCAATGGAGGAAATATGATAAAAGCCATAAACACATGGGCAGTGCCAGTAATCAGATACAGCGCAGGAATAGTGGAATGGACGAAGGCAGAACTCCGCAGCATAGATCAGAAAACCAGGAAACATATGATAATACACAAAGCACTACACCCAAGAGCAAATACGGACAGACTATACATAACACGAAAGGAAGGAGGGAGAGGACTACTAAGTATAGAGGACTGCGTCAACATCGAGAACAGAGCACTGGGGCAATATCTGAAAACCAGTGAAGATGAGTGGCTAAAGAGTGCATGGGAAGAAGGACTAATAAAAGTAGACGAAGACCCAGAAATATACAGAGACAGGAGAATGACAAAAAGAACAGAGGACTGGCACAACAAACCAATGCACGGACAATACATGAGACAGACTAAAGATCTAGCCAGCGATGACACGTGGCAATGGCTACAGAGGGGAGAGCTTAAGAAGGAAACTGAAGGAATGATAACAGCGGCACAAGATCAGGTCCTAAGAACCAGATATGTTCAAAGAACGATAGACGGAAATAACATCTCTCCCATATGTAGAAAGTGCAATCTACGAAAAATGAAACCGATAAACCAACATAGGCAATCGAATCATGTCCGGCACTTGCACAGAACCAGAACAAAAAGAGGCATGATTCAGTGGCAAAAGCCCTCACTGGACCCTGTGCAAGAAACATCAGCTACCTTGTAGTAATAAGTGGTACGAGCACCAACCTGAAGGAGTGATAGAAAACGATCAGGCAAAGATCCTCTGGGACTATGGTATCAGAACAGATAGGGTGATACGTGCAAATAGACCAGACGTGACGTTGATTGACAAAATTAAGAAGAAAGTATCACTCA
This sequence comes from Macrobrachium nipponense, assembly GCF_015104395.2. Classification (NCBI taxonomy): domain Eukaryota; kingdom Metazoa; phylum Arthropoda; class Malacostraca; order Decapoda; family Palaemonidae; genus Macrobrachium; species Macrobrachium nipponense. Next base: position 49,875,566 of record NC_087208.1, on the reverse strand, counting down.
TAGATGTCGCAATACCATGGGACACCAGAGTTGAAGAGAAAGAGAGGGAAAAAATGGATAAGTATCAAGATCAGAAAATAGAAATAAGAAGGATATGGGATATGCCAGTAGCAAATGTACCCATAATAATAGGAGCACTAGGCACGATCCCAAGATCCCTGAAAAGGAATCCAGAAAAACTAGAGACTGAAGTAGCTTCAGGACTCATGCAGAAGAGTGTGATCCTAGAAACGGCGCACATAGTAAGAAAAGTGATGGACTCGTAAGGAGGCAGGATGCAACCCGGAACCCCACACTATAAATACCCCACCCATCGTAACTGGGGAAGGACTGTGATAGAGCCAAAAAAAAAAAAATAAAAATAATAATACCTTTTGCTACTTCCTTTAAATAAATACTTCATTCTGTAAAAGCTTGACTTTCAAATCAGTGGCCCCTGTGGTGGCCTTGTTCCATAAGGGATTATCTTCTGAATAATAATAATAATATAATAATAATAATAATAATAATAATAATAATAATAATAATAATAATAATACCTTCTGTTACTTCATTCACATAAATACCACACTGTAACAGCTTGAATTACAAATCAGTGGTGGCCTTGTTCTGTATGAATAGGGTCCATTTTCTGAATAATAATAATAATAATAATAATAATAATAATAATAATAATAATAATAATAATAATAATAATACCTTCTGCTACTTCCTTCTAATAAATACTTCATTCTGTAAAAGCTTGAATTGCAAATCAGTGGCCCGTAGGTGGGCTTGTTCCATCTCGTGAGGGGATTATCTTCTGAATAATGATAATAATAATAGATCAAACACCTTTTGTATTTATGTACAGACTTCACCCGATTTCAAAATCGGTCCAGCTCACTTATAGAATCCTTTATAGCCTCTCCAGTGATTTTGTACTGTTCCCGGGAACCCGAGCCATTTCCTCGTATACCTGTCGACCGTAAGCTCTTTTCATATGTAAATCTTCAGTGCCGGATATAGGCGCCGTAGGCCTCGTAAAACTGACATACTTAGACCTTGAGAGGCGCGAGTAGAATGTGAATATGCATATAAATGGCTCGTTTACAGTTCAAGAATGTTTAATATATATTTTGCAGTGATCTAGGGGAAGTTATACTCATTTTTTGTATGGTGAATGTTGGTCTTTATCTGGGACATATTTAGTATGTTATTTTAAGTCTGCCCGGGAGGTAGTCAGCTTTGGTGGCTGGTGTTTAGGGCAGGTGGGTAGCACAAACTCACATACACACACATAAACACACATACAAACATTGAACTACAAATGGGGCTCAGTACCCAAATCGCGTCGCTTCGGGAATATTAGGGAAGGGAATTAAAAAAGTGATATATATATATATATATATATATATATATATATATATATATATATATATAGAAAATGAGCATAACAAAAGGTTACCTTTCTTAGACACTTTATTATGTCGTTCAGAAGATGATAGGATTAAATATGCAGTATATATAGAAAACCGACCCATGCAGAGTCATATATCCATGCTTTTTCTTTCCATTCAGACGATGTCAAAATAGGTGTTATTTCTAATATATTCTAGAGAGCGTATAAACTTTGTGATGTTGAATTTTTAGATACTGAAATCAATCATATCAAAAAAATTTTTCACTGCACTTGGTTACAATACAAATTTGATTCAAAGGGCGCATTTTAAGGCACGTAGAATATATTATGTGGCAAGGGAGAAAATGATCTTCCTAAGTAATAATAATAGTGTTTTAGTCTTACCACAAACCAAAGCAAACCCTGGACTTTTAAACGAATATTTGAAATTTTGCAACATTGTCCGAGTATATAAGAATACAAACACTGCTAAAAAGTACCTAACAAATAATGTTAAAAATGTAGACAAAACACAAGATTGCATTTACGAAATTCCCTGTCAAGAGTGTAATAAAACATATATAGGTGAAACGATTGATTTTGACAGAAGAAAACGACAACATCGTGACTCATTTAAGGAAAGGTGATGAAAACAACGCCCTGTTTCAACATAGACAAAGTAAAAATCATATGGTTAACCTACACAAAATGAAAAACAAAGGTTGATAATAACACTGAAAAAAGAAAACTTTTAGAATTATTTTAATCCAAAATGTTGATGCTATGAATATATATAAGAGTAATTTTAAACTGGACCTTTTCTGTAATGGAATTATGACAAAGCATGTAGTTAGTGTAGCTAAGTTGTTAAACAAGATTGGCAAACCACCGTAGGGCAGTTATTCTGATACAACCATATGCTTGTATGTTATTTCTTTTACCTTGCCCGTTGTTTTCAGTTTATGTAACTTTTATTTCTCTTTCTGAAAGAGGGAGAGAATTTACTCTCCGAAAGCTTAAATAAAAAACTTTCATTTTTTTCCAAATTTCAGTGGGCTTCCTACAATATATATGTATACATAAATATATCATATATATATATATATATATATATATATATTATATAATATATATATATATATATATATATATATATATCATTGGGCCCTTGGGACAGTTTCAAGACTAAATCAATTGAACGATTTCGTTAGCATTCTCGAATGTAAAAACGTCCTCTTTGTCTCCCCTAACCCCCTCCCTCCCCCCGACTCTCTCTCCCACCCTGAGCGAAGTGGTGTTTGAATGGAAATGCTTCATGAATAACAATGGATTGGTCATTGTGGTGCTGTAATTCTCTCTCTCTCTCTCTCTCTCTCTCTCTCTCTCTCTCTCTCTCTCTCTCTCTTTTGAATAGGACCCGATTGTGTGACATTGATTCATCGATGCCGTGAACTGAATACTTAGTTTGTTGAGCTGTCAAGTATTTGCTTACGAGAATTAGATGCCAGCTTTATGACTCTGAATGTACCATTTTGCTGCGACACTTAATCGGAGCAATAGCAATTGCTCTTAGCAATCTTCATTATTGTAGATTTAACCCGTCAGTTATAGCTTACATGCAATAATGTAAAGTCTCCTGGATTTGATTGTGACGCTTATTTGTGTTCAGATTATGAGGCTTTGTACAATCTGTCAAAACTGGGTCCTTGGTTGAGTGATACAGTGTTTGTGAGGTCCTTGTGTTCATTAGTGGCTTACCGCCCACCAGGCTACCCAGTTCCATGTCTAAGAAAACTGTACATATACACAAACACACACTCAACATATATATATATGTATATATGTATGTGTGTGTGTATAAAAATATGTATATATCTATGCATGTATGTATATATTTGTCTGTCTATATATATATTATATATATATATATATATATATATATATATATATATATATTTATATATATATCTATATATGTGTGTGTGTGTGTGTGTGTGTGTTTGTGTGTGTATTTATTATATAAACATTTATGTTAATACACATTTGTATTACATATACACATTTCACATCATTATTCCTCCTTTGAATTCCCTCTTCCATTTTCCCTGAACTTTTAGCGCCGTTTTTTTTTTTATTATTTCTTTTTTTTATTCACTAATGAATTTATTCGATGTTCATTTGAGCAAAGAAAAAGAAATAATGCAAATGAATTACATAAATTTTCTTTTTCACTTCTCCAATTTTCTTAGGTGACACTTTGACCTCTTGCCAATTACGTTCGTCCTTTTTTTTATACATATATTTTCTCCTTTATTATTATTTGTTTTTTCTCTTCTCTCGTCTTTTCATTACTTTCATCTTGCTAAATTGCCTCTCCTGGCATTCACACACCTCTCTCTCTCTCTCTTCTCTCTCTCTCTCTCTCTCTCTCTCTCTCTCTCTCTCTCTTCTCCTTCGCTATAAAAAGGTTAATGCTTAAAGTTATTGCATTGTTCAACTGTTTTTATCCCATTCTCTCTCTCTCTCTCTCTCTCTCTCTCTCTCTCTCTCTCTCTCTCTCTCTCTCTTCTCTCTCTCTATTTATATATATATATATATATATATATATATATATATATATATATATTATATATATATATATATTATATATATATATATATATATATATATATATATATATATATATGTGTGTGTGTGTGTGTGTCAATATTTAGGATACTACCAATATAATCAATGTTCTTTTCTCTCTTTCTCTCTCTCTCTTCCACCCTTGCCTTTTATACCATGCAATTATCTTTCATTACTTTTATGCGGCATTCACCCCTTCCTCCCTCTCTCTCTCTCTCTCTCTTCTCTCTCTCTCTCTCCTACTTTTATTCGAGTTTCTTTTAATTCCTTCTCCTCCTCCTCCTCCTCCTCCTCAGTTCTCATTGGCATTTTCATGAAGCAGCGAAACCTCTAATTAAGTCGTCCTCTCCTTCTTCTTCATTATAGTGTCATTGTTTTCCTCTCTCTCTCTCTCTCTCTCTCTCTCTCTCTCTCTCTCTCTCTCTCAGTTGTTAAGACGAAGGCGAAGATAATGCTTTCTGCCAAATCATTTCTGTTTTTTGTTTGAAAGGGGTGTGGGTTGGATAGAAATTTCGAATTTGTGTGTGTGTGTGTGTATGTATGTATGATGTATGTATGTCTATCTGTCAAAGTATGTACAGTATTTATGAGGATTAGGTATCTTATTATTATCATTATTATTAGTAGTAGGTTAGAATTCTTCAATTATGTATGTACATGTATGTATGTCAGAGTACGTACAATATTGAAGAATTTTTCTACAACTGAGGATTAGGTATCTGTCACATTATTATTATTATTATTATTATTATTATTATTATTATTATATTATTATTATTATTATTATTATTATTATTAATATTGGGTTAGAATTCTCCATTTTTCTGTGTATGTATATATACGTATGTATTTATGCGCGTGTATGTATATATGTGTGCATATCAAAATACATGCAATGTTTATGTAATGTTTTTCAAAACTCAGCATTAAGTACCTTTCATAATAATAATAATAATATTAATAATAATAAGAATATTATTATCATTATATTATACTTCGTAATTTCCTTTGTCAAAGTACTTCCGGTAAAGGTTCAATGAATTATAGGTGTAAAATATGTTACAATTTTGTGTAGATATTGAATGCTGCATTTTTTAGGAATATTATGTAGTCAGCAAGCATGCTGTCGTCAGCACTCTAATACAGCGATGATTCAACATGCTGTACTTAACTTTGTATAACAGTGATGAGTAAGCATGCTGTACTCAGCACATTGATACACTGATGGGTCAGTATGATTCATCGAATCACCAATGGGTCATAATTCTCTGTATTACAGTGATCATTAAATATGCACGATGTCAGCACCGTAATACAGTGTGTCGTTCTTGCACCGTAATAAGCTGACGTCAAGAATAGCGGTCCCCCCCCCTTCACTTTTTTATATAGCGGTCATAAACGTAGCTAATTATGTCCATACAGCAGGGGGCGTCGCCCCTGAAGACGGTATCATTCGACATGGGGACGTCTTATTTTTCGTGTGATGAGGGGTCCCCTTTCTCTCTCTCTCTCTCTCTCTCTCTCAGACATACGATAAAGGGAAATTAAATCTTGGGAATTTCATGCTATTGGTGATAGAGGTCGGGGAAATTTAAGATAAAGATAAGGTGGAAGCGGAGACAGTTGAAATAAAGATAAGGTAAAGGTTGGGAAAATTTAAATATAAGGGGAAGGTGGAAATAATTAAGATGAAGATAAGGTGCGGGTGGAAATAATATAGATAGTAATAAGAAAGAGGTTGAGGAAATTAAGATAAAGACAGTCAAGATAAAGAAAAGATAAAGGTTGGGAAAAATTAAGGTAAAGATGAGGTGAGTCATTGGTAACTTTAGGGAAATAATATTATATATATATATATATATATATATATATATATATATATATATATATATATAATATATATATATACTATACCTATATATAATTTGCTTTATTCAAAAGTAAAATTAATTCCAGGTGCTCATGACAACACAGAATTAATGATAATCATAACTGATATATAAAGAGACGCGAGAAATATAATCTCCGATGTAAAAAGGCCTGACCTGACCTCCAGCTTATTCGAGACGCTTGGAAGACTTTCCTCTCACGCATAAGTTGTAAACAAATTACATTCGTAACTTTTAACGTAAATTAAAATGCGCTGAAATGTACGGTCAAATAGAGCCTTGTTTCACCAACGAAAAAAATGCGCTATTTTTTTTTAGAGATAATTGCTCTGTACTGTTTAGCATGCACATTATTCATTTTTTACATTTTTTTCTGATAAATAAATAATAAATATCCTTTCTTAAAATTCCTGTATCTTTAACTCAACTCAAAACACCTTTTTCAGACCTTTTTAGGCTCTTCCACAGACCTTTCCTACTCCCCCAACAAGCACAACAACAACAACAAAGTATAGTTTGTAGACTAACTCCCCGAGTAAGCGAAAATAGACAAACAACACCGCAGGCAGGACTGAATGCCGATATCATTTCGCGGTATTTATAATGTTATTGATTTTCACTTTCGGAAGAATGCGTAATTCATTCACGCTTGAATTCATGTGGAGGCATAAAATGAATATATAATGTGATCGTGAATAACTGTCCTTCTGCTAGATTAGCCAATGGAGGCATTTACTGTTTGTGTTATAAAGCGATGCATGAATGTGTGTGTATATTTAATATATTATCTAATATATAATATTATATAGTAATAAATATATATTAATAATTTATATACTTATAATTATATATATAAATATAAATAAATATATATATATATAATATATTATATATAATAATATATTAATATATATATATATATATATATATGTGTGTGTGTGTGTGTGTGTGTGTGTGGTATTTTTTTACTTATGGACATTAATTGCTTTCAACATAAAATATAGATTTTTCTGTTGTATTATGATGTGATTTGAATGATTTTGAGGTTTATTTCCATCGCAAATGAATACTTATCCTTCCACCACCCCTCCCCCTATAGATAACAATCTTGGGGAACCTCCTTGGGAAGCGGGGTTTTGGGTGGGGAGACAAAGTAGGTAAAAAAAACAGGCAAAATGGAGGAAAAAAACCTAAATACTAACACTCAAACATATAAAAATGGACCGGTTTACAGGTATACACTGATTTCGAAATACATAAAAACCCGAACCAAGAATTTTACATGAGAAAATGGCATACAAATGCACTATATGACCAGTTATTGCACGTCACATTGTAGTCGTGCACTAACCTACCTAAACCTAACCTAACCCAACCCAACCTAACCTAACCTAACCTAACGTTTTTCTTGATTTGTATAAGAACTGGGTTACCTTATTAGTGTCCATAACTTAAATAATACCATATATATATATATATATATATATATATATATATATATATATATATATATATATATATATATATATATATACTATATATATATATACATATATATATATATATATATATATTATATATATATATATATGTATATATATGAATAAAGATATATGCCACGAAGGAAAAATAAACGAAGGAGTAACTGCGAGACCTTTCGACGTTTCCACTGTGTCCTTTAACTGAATGCAGAACTCCTGGAACCATAACTTGGGACAAAAAGGACAAAACAAAAGATTATTCGTATAATAAACTGACAGATAGGGATTATAAAGAGATTAGTACCTAGAATCCGACACACCTGGGAGAGAGTAACCTTCCCAAACAAGCATAAACAATGGGTGCGATTAAAAGTTTAAGATAATCATCTCAGATACAAGGACAAGACAATTAAAGAATTATAGGTGACAGCTGTTCAGAATTTTGGTAAACAAAACCATGTTCACAATACATATTCACAATACAGGTTAGACATATATTACAACGAAGTTGTAATGTATCTTCGTTGTAACGTATGTCTAACCTGTATTGTGAATATGTATTGTGAACATGGTTTTGTTTACCAAAGTTCTGAACAACTGTCACCTATAATTATTTAATTGTCTTGTCCTTGTATCTGAGATGATTATCTTAAAACTTTTAATCGCACCCATTGTTTATGCTTGTTTGGGAAGGTTACTCTCTCCCAAAAGGTGTGTCCGGCTTCTAGGTAACTATTCTCTTTATAATCCCTATCTGTCAGTTATACGAATCTTCTTGTTTTGTCTTTTGTCCCAAGTATGTCAGTTCTGCTCAGTAAGGACGTGGAAACGTCGAAAGGTCTCGCAGTTTACTCCTTCGTTTATTTTTCCTTCGTGGCATATATCTTTATTTATGGATTTATCACGTTCCTAACTTTCGTGATTCAGTTATACACACACACACACACACACACACACACACACACACATATATATATATATATATATATATATATATATATATATATTATATGTATATATATATATATATGTATGTATGTATATATATTATATATATGTGTGTATGTATTAATCTATATAGTCAGTCTAGAATATACAGAGGTAATTCAAATAATAAATATATTTGTTTGATAAAAATATTATTCGTACCTTCGAAAAATATGAATTAAAAAACAATTAGCAATGTACTTGAATAACCATTATCTAATAATTATAAGAACTTTTTTATTTTTTACGTAAACAAAAACGTTCTGCAGTAATTTGGAATCACAGAATAATAATAATAATAATAATAATAATAATAATAATAATAATAATAATAATAATAATAATAATAATAATCAAATTCGATTCCGATCGGAGATTATGTTTAACAATATTAAGTCTCTAAATAAACATAGGAGATTTGGTGGCTAATATAAATATTGAAAAATATTCAGTATATCTTATCCTGTGTAAAGCATAGAGACTGGTCCGTGTTCCATCACGAAAGCGCTTGTGTAAAGCTGGCCGTTACAAGCGTAGGCCATTAAGGCTTCTGCAAGCAATTGCTTGCAGTTGTTCCCGACGCGAAGTTATTCAGTTCTGGTTGGGACTACAATTCGTCATATGAATTTGGAGTAAGTCGCCTCTAGCGATGCTCTACTTGATTTTCATATTATCAGGTTATTAGGGACAGATGTTCATAAGTGATAAGAAACAGGTGTTGAAGAGTTATAAGAGACAGGTGTTAAAGAGTTATTAGAAACAGGTGTTCTGTGGATTAGAAAAAGTAAAAACCAGATGTTCACAAGTGATAAGAAATAGGTGTTCAAGATTTAAAAGAAGAAGATTTTCAAAAGTTATAAGAAACAGGTGTTCTGTGGATTAGGAAAAATAATTTTAATCTAATTAAGTTATAAAAACAGGTGTTCAAGAGATATAAAAATTAGGTGTTCGGAGTATTCGGTAAAATAATTTTAATCTGAATGAGTTATGAAAACAAGTGTTCAAGAGTTATTAGAAACAGGTGTTCAGTGGATTAGAAAAAATGATTTTAATAGTAATAAGATACAGGAAACAAGTGTTCGAGAGTCATAAGATACAGGTGTTCTGTGGATTGGTTAAAATAATTTTAATAGCAATAATGAATAAAAAATTGATCAAGTAACTAAATAATTGATTAATTTTAAAATTAAGTAATGAAATATTTTTATAATTAGATAATTTTATAACTAAGTAATTTTGAAATTAAATACTGAAAAAATAAAGAATAAAGACTCTATTATATAGACACCTGCAAAGTGTCAAAGTGACATTTCAATGAAGAATTATCATGATGAAAGTTCAGTTGAATTGAATATATTATTTTCAACGTCTTAGCGTCTCATAATTTAATTAATCAGATTTTACGTTTCATTTGCAACATTGCCGCTTAATTTATCTATTCTGTTTATCATTTGCAACAATACCTCTTAATTTATCTATTCTGTGTATCATTTACAACATTATCTCTCAATTTATCTATTCTGTTTATCATCTGGGACACTTTGATTCTTCATCTGAATTGCTAGCACCTGCTGGGATAAGTTATTGCATCTGTTGAGATAATTTGTTGCTTAGCTGTTGCATCTGCTAGAATAAATTGCTGTATCTACTGAGATACGCTGTTGCATCTGTTGAGATTAGATGCCTGGCCACTAGCAATGTCCAAGGCGATATATATATATATATATATATATATATATATAATATATATATATATATATATATATATATCTATCACACACAAACACATACACACGAGTACATATAACCTTTAGCGTCCATTAACTTGAAAGCGTCGCTCGTACTTAAAACACTTTATCGGCTTTAGCGTCATCGCCACCAGATCCACTTAAGAGTAGATAGAATTATCCCCCAACGAGCCGTAATTGTAATTAAGAACGACTATTAGAGAAAGAGAGAGAGAGAGAGAGAGAGCGAGAGAGAAAGAGAGAGAGAGAGAGTGAGTAACAGGGATATACTTGCTGGTTGCGACTCTATTTTGTGTGGTTGGTTGTTTGTTTTTGTGGATGTTCTTGTATTTGTGTTTTGTTTGTTAGGACAGACGGGTGTACATCTGTAACGGCGGATGTACGGCTGTGCAGACGGATGTACTCATGTACAGACAGATGAACATCTGCACATACGGATGTATACATGTACAGACGAATGTACACAGGTAAATCTACACTTCTACATACAGATGTACACCTGTGCAGACAGATGTGTGGACACTTCTACGGACAGATGTACGACACCTGTACAGACAGAATAAGTACACATGTACAGACAGATGTGTGGACACTTCTACGGACAGATGTACACCTGTACAGACATGTGTGGACACTTCTACGGGCATATACACTTCTACAGACTAATGTGGTACACCTGTACAGAAGGATGTACACTCGTACAGACAGATGTGTGGGCACTTCTACGGACAGATATGCACTTGTACAGACGGTGCAGACTTGTAAAGCCATGGACACTTCTATAACCAGATGTAGTGCACCTGTACAGAAGGATGTACACTCGTACAGACAGATGTAGTACATCTGTACAGAGAGGTGTGTGGACACTTCTACGTACAGATGTAGTACACCTGCACGGACACATGCACACTTGTAAAGACATGAACACTTCTACAGACAGATGTAGTACACATGTACAGAAGGCTGTAAAAAAATGTACATTGACCTGTTTGCCTCTCCTAATGAAAAGATAACATCAGAAGCAGGGAGCTTTCGGGAAAGGTGTACTTAGCGCTCTATTGTGACTCCCCAAAGGAAGGAGAAGTTGAGAAAGAAATTGTTGAATCATGAAACTACTCCTCTCTCTCTCTCTCTCTCTCTCTCTCTCTCTCTCTCTAAAGGAGGAGTTTAAAGTTGATAGCCATATGGTGATATCGTGAATGTTCAAAGAAATATAAACACATATCTTGGCCTTAGTACTCTCTCTCTCTCTCTCTCTCTCTTCTCATCTCTCTCTCTCTCTCTCTCTCTCACACACACATGTCTGAGTATGTTAGGACATTGGAAAAGAGGATGTATGAACACTGGGGTTTGATAAAAAGATAAGAGAAAATTAAGTGATTCTCTCTCTCTCTCTCTCTCTCACACACACACACACACACACACACACACACACACACAACACATCTGCTCACTATTCCCTTAACGAAAGTGTAGTACACTGATGGTGTGTCAGAAAGAAATTGAAGGGCAGCCACAAATACTCTCTCTCTCTCTCTCTCTCTCTCTCTCTCTCCTCCTCTCTCTCCTCCTCCTCCTCCTCCTCGCTCCCACCCCCAAAACCAGCTTTTAAACTCTCAACGCAAGTCAACTTTGACTTACTAATTACTTGAGAGTCGGTTGGAACGGGTTGTCGAACACCATCCTATTCCACTTCTCCCTTTCATTCCCCCCTCCCCCTCCCCCTCCTCTCCCCTCCCTCTTTCCCCCTCCAAACTCCTTAATTCCGCCTCATCCTCCTCCAACTTCCTGGACTTTATTCGTCTGTGATTCCATTTCCTACTTTGGTGGGAATAGTTTTTCTTTTTTTTTTGTGGGTACAACTCGACCATCCAGTGAATGGTCCGATTTATTTTTGCTCCTCTCTCTCTCTCTCTCTCTCTCTCTCTCTCTCTCTCTCTCTCTCTCTCTCTCTCCTGTCTTTATCACAGTATCCTTTGCACTGTTTGGGTGTGTTCGTGTGAGAGAGAGAGAGAGAGAGAGAGAGAGAGAGAGAGAGATTACATTTTTTTATCCCAGCTTTTTACGATCCTGCTCTTTTTACGTAGAAAGAGGAAGAGAGATCGGTAATTTTTCTTGGAGAGAGAGAGAGAGAGAGAGAGAGAGAGAGAGAGAGAAGTATAGGTAAGTCGAAATTGCAGAAATATATTTTGCCTTAGTAAGTCTTGTTAACCGAAATATCTTTTCAAATACTGAAGACTGGTGGAGATTGTGGCTTTTACCGCAAATAAAATGAGACTCAGCGGTTCCATTACAAAACCACTAATTTATTTTTAAGTGTTTTTGGTGTATGTGTGTGTGTGTGTGTATTTTAGACGGTGATATCTTGGAGGTGTGGGCGTTTGTGTGATCTACTTGTGTGTACTTTTGTTTTGTTTTTTTAGTGGTTTTATGCTGGAGGGTTGGTATTGTTGGGTTTGTTAAGTAAATAAGTTTGTGTTTAAATATATATGTATATAATTTATATAAGCGAATACCACAGGAAAATGATAGTCAGAAATCCTTGACAATGTCTTAGTAAAGACGAAAGCCTTGGATTTCTGACTATCATTTTCTTGTGGTATTCGCTTATTTAATAAAGTCACGTGCATGTACTGTGATTTTTTTTCTTAAGCATATTATATATATATATATATATATATATATATATATATATATATATATATATATAATATATAGTTATATTTTTAATTAGATTATATTATTATATATTATATATATAATATATATCTATATAGATATATATATATATATATATATATATATATATATATAAATATATATATATATAATATATATATAATAATAATATCCTTAAAAAAATTCACAGTAGAATGCCACGCGCTTTATTAAATAAGCGAAAATACTACAAGCAAATGTAGTCAGAAATCCAAGGCTTTCGTTCTTTACTACAGACATTGTCATAGGATTTCTGACTATCATTTCCCTGTGGTATTCGCTTAATATAAATTATATACATATCATATTTTAAACACAAACTTATTTACTTAACAAGCCCAACAATACCAACCCTCCAGCATAAAACCACTAAAAAAACAAAACAAAAGTACAAACACAAGTAGATCACACAAACGCCCACACCCTCACAGATATCACCGTCTAAAATACACACACACACACACATACACAAAAACACTTAAAATCAGTGGTTTGGTAATGGAACCGCTGAGTCTCATTTTATGCGGTAAAAGCCACAATCTCCATCAGTCTTCAGTATTTGAAGATCCTATCATATCGATATATCTATATATATATATATATTATATAATATATATATATATAATATATATATATATATATATATATATATTAAGATAAAACAAAAAATACGTGCAACTCTGAATTTTTTTTGTTACTCACGAACGAATAAACAGATTAGTAAATACCTTACATACATGCAACACACACATATTATACTTATATATATAATATATATATTATATATATATAATATATATATTAATAATATTATAGATATAGTATATATAATACTGTGTTGTGGTGGTTGTGTTCCTCACACAAAGATCTATACCCAGCCATGTCCAAGGATGACCAAAAACGATTATACAGTAAATAATAATAATAAAAAAAATAAAAATCCGGCACGTGTATCCTACCGTCTGCCATTTTATCGTAGTCCCTGAGGAATCTTCTCAGCCACTAAGGGCTTCCTAGTCACCATCCCTTTCGTTGGTAGGTAAACTCACCCACCGGAGAATTAAAAAAAAAAAAACAAAAAAAAAATTTAATGTAGGACTTCGAAAAAGGTGAAAGGACTTCCCAAAAAGGACTCGGTTCCTTCTGAAGGAAAATGAACTCTTCTTCCATTGAAGAAGGATATTTATTGATCGAAAAAGGAAGCCGGCCTCTTTATTCCCTCAGGACGCAGCCAATGGTCCGGGGAAAAATCTTTGTTTTTCAAAAGGGAAAGGGATATTTCAAAGGATATTCGGAAAGGGATGTGGCTAATTTTAGAGCTTTTTTTTTTTATTTTTTTAGTTCGATTTTTCATCTGAAATCTGTGAGTTTTTTTTTAGATTTTATTTTCAGAGGCTATAATTTTCATTTAGAGGTAAACTTCGGATTGGCGTTTTATTATTCGTGGTCATGGGGGGGGTGGGGTTTGGGTTGGGGGGTTGGGGGGGGGGGAAACATCCCTTTCGTGCCGTTTTGGCGATTCGTGAGTGTGTTCCAAATTTTGTGGTATTTTGGGAAAAATCGTTGACGGAACGCTGATATATAGATTATATATATATATATATCTATATGATATATATATATAATAAATTATATATATCTTTATTTTATATATATTATAATATATATATGTGTGATTATCATATCAATGTAATTATCGATATCATTATATTATATATATTATGTAAAAAGAAATAATAATACCTCTTTAAGAGCACGGTTAAAAAATTTAATAAATGAAGCTGGCCAGCTTAAGCACAAAAAATAAAATTAAAATAAAACAATAAAATATAACATTGAATCACATACTTTACCTAGAGCTGCAATCACACAGCCAAGCGGCACGCAAAAAAAAAATAAATAAATAAATATATATATATAGTATATGATATATATATCTATATAATACTGTATATATATATATATATATATATTATAATATATATACCCAAACCATTACAAATACACAATTCATACATACAACTCTGAAGCTGCACACTAAGCAGCCTTTCAGCCTAAACAGTGAATCCTCGAGTGTAGGAATTAGAAATGAAAAAAATAGCGGGATTTAAAAAAAAAAACCCAAAGTTCCGGATTATCAAAAACAAACTGAAGTGCAACATTGTCCCAATGTTGTCTCTCTTAATAACGGTTCGATTGACAGATAGCCTCTTCTCTGCCCCCCGCCCCCGTAAAAAAAAAAAGTTGAAATTGAAAAAAGCAAATAAAAACCCTCTAAACAAACTAATTATCAGTTTGCTACTAGGGTCCGTGAAACTTAGTTTGTATTCATAACACTTGTACTTTTATATAATCACTACTATTTAGGGCAGCCCGTTGAGATTTGTCCATCCGAATTGGGGATGGAAATGCAATAAATATTCTCTTTATTTTATCTTTTTTATTTTTATTTTTATTATTTCATTTTATTTTAATTTTAATTTTTTTTTTTGTCCTCTTGCAAGGGGTTGGATACAGCCGGTAAGGTAGTATGGATTATTGTTTTATATTTTATTTTATTTTAAGTTTTTGTTTTCTTTTTTCTTAATGCTTTGGATGCTGGTTAATGTCATTCAATATTTTTATGCGCTTTTTCTTATGGGATATTATCATTTTTTTGAAAGATAATGTCGTCTGCCACCATAAAATATACCATACATACATACATTATATATACATATATATATACACACAACCACACACACACACCCCAACATATATATATATAATATTATATATATATATATTATTAATAAATATATATATTATATATATATTTAAGGACAGTTCGCGTTGCAACATTTTTCCACCATGGCAAATCAGAACCGTTCCGGTCAATTTTTACAGTAACGTTCAAATGCATTTATTTTCATGTTGCGGTGCCACGTTGTTTTTCACACGTTAAAACCGTTCAGCGCATGTTATTCATGTTGGGCGTTGCCCAACTTATTTTACAAATCTAGGTTGGGAGTTTCGGGGGTGAAGAAAATTATCTAATCACTTTTTTTTAATTGCTTTATTTTTTTTTTTTTTTACGCGGATGTTTATTTTCCGACTCTCCAAGCCGCTGAGGAAGAATAGTTTATGAAATATTTTCCACCTTATTTTTTTTTTGTATTTGGGGGGGGGGGGGGGGGGAAAGGATATGGAGCGTTTGGAGGAAAGCTTTTTTTTTTTTTTTTTTTTTTTTTTTTTTTTTTTTTTTTTTAATTTTTTTTTTTTAAAGGTCCTCCGCCCGTTTATCAACAACAAAAAAAACCATCCTTTCCGTCCTCTGCTTACTGAACCGGCATATTTGTTTAACGATCGCCAAAAGGCAAACGTCAGCTGTTTTTTGTTCCGACGGTTCTGGCCCAGAAACCCGGGTTTGGACGGAGCTTTCTCGACATTGGGAAGATTCGTCTACGCTTTTTTTATTTATTACAATCTCTCATCTCTTCTCTCCTCTCTCGTTCTCCGTTCTCTCTCTCTCTCTCTTCGTCTCTCTCTCAGCTTATCTAGTTATATTCTCTCTCACTTTTCTCCTTCCTCGTCTAAATTTGGTGCCAAGTTTTCATTCCCATGTCTTTGTCCTCTTTTGCTCTCCATTCTCTCAGTTTTTCTGGTTCCAATTCTCCTCTCTCTCTCTCTCTCTCTCTCTCTCCTCCCGTCTCTCTCTTCCTCTCTTTTCTATCTCTTTCTCAGTTTGTTTATCTAGTTATTATTTATTCTCTTCTCACTCTTCTACTCCTCCCTAAAGTTTGTCTAATTTCATTTCCTGGTCTCCCTCTCTCAAGTTTTTTTTTTCTGGTTGTTGTTACGTCTCTCTCTCTCCTCTTCTCCTTATCTCCTCCTCCTTCTCCTCTCTCCTCTCTCCTCTCTCTCTCAAACAGATTCCCGAACAGCGGGAATGGGGAATAAGTCCAGTTCATCAGAACATGATTGGGCCATAACCAAACCCAACCAAAAAAGATTTCCAATTATCCATTACGGAGAGTATCCTCCGGGTTCCGTTTGTTTAGCCGAAATCGGCTAAGAAATGGAAAAATTCCCACTATCCATTCCCATTCCCTGGCCCCTACCCCCCGCCCCCCTTCAAAGTCATCCCACCCCCCGCCATTCCCTCACCACTCCTCTCTCAGGCTTTTTCCACTTGAAGGGCGGAATAAGAATGAACGGAGTAATGGAAGAAGAATGGGAGTTTAGTGGAAAAATTATTGAAAGATCTTGTGAGAGGATAGAGGAGAGAGGAGAGAGACGAGGACGAGAGGAAGTCTTGCGAGGAGAGAGAGAGACGAGAGAGAAGGGGGGGGGGTGGGGGGGTGGGGGGGGGGGGGCGGGGGGTGGGGTGGGTTGGGGGTGGGGGTTGGGTGGGACGATAAGTTGGGTGGGTGGAGGGGGACAAGGAAAAAAAGTCAGGAAAACTTTATGTCTTCATCTGAGGCAATATTTAAAATGGAATTCAATTGTCATCCTACTGGGTTATCTGAGGAAATGTTTTTAACTCACTAAAAAAAAAATCTATATTATAAATTTTTTTCAATGACCAATTACAAATATAAAAAAAGGAAAATACTCCCCCTTCCCCCCCAAAAAAAAAAGTTTTTTTCCCCTTCTGGTGATATGTCTGGTCGGATTGTGGAGCTAATTTTCGTTGTAATTGAAAAATCTTTCTTCTTAAGTGAATTTTTTTTTATTTATTTTTTTTTGTCGTTCACGTTGAGGAAAACGTTTCGTCTTCCAGGTTTTAAACAAAATTTAAAGAAAAAAGAAAAAGATTAATTGGGAGACCATGATCTCTCTCCAGCCAACTGTGTGAAGGAGTGGTTCTAGTTGTTAGGGTGTAGTTTGACGTAGAGATAGAGACCTTACCTTAACCTTACAGGACCTTACTCCCGTTCGTTCGGGGTTTTGCCCTCATAGTCCCTCAGTGTGGGGCAGGCCTCCTTAATGGTCTGCCCAGAGGAGTTGCTAGTACAT
Organism: Macrobrachium nipponense; assembly: GCF_015104395.2. Taxonomy (NCBI): domain Eukaryota; kingdom Metazoa; phylum Arthropoda; class Malacostraca; order Decapoda; family Palaemonidae; genus Macrobrachium; species Macrobrachium nipponense. Next base: position 49,857,736 of record NC_087208.1, on the reverse strand, counting down.
CTTCCGGGGTATATTTTTGCATCTTCCAATTCTTGGATGGTCGAGGTGGGACTGCAGTTTAGAATTTATTTGTCGAGGCTTATTCTTAAACACAATCTAACGCTCACTCCTGATTATAGTTCCATCAGATGGAGCTGGCCAACGCCAATTGAATAGAACGCTGCATTATCGATGCTGGTGCGTAGTGGGATTAATGTCCTGTGTGCTTTGTTCCTTATTTTTTCCTGGTATAGTTTTGGGCACTTATTAATTTCTACCATCTGGCTTGCCTCTTTTTTTTCTGATTAGTTTTTTAGTTCCATGATTATTTTCTGTTATTCCTTTCTCTCTGTTTTCCCTCGGCCTGAATTTATCTGGGATGTTAGCGGTTCTGGCTTCTCCTTTCTAGACTATATAATTTTAAGGATTTGTAGTCGTTTCCCAGTAGTCCAGTCAAGGTCCCTTAAACTTCTTTCTATTTCTAGCTGTTTTAAATAAAGGACCTTTGTACACTCTCTATTTTGTGTTGCAATATTCCTTTTGATAGTGTGGGTAACCAATATCATATTGTGAATATTCAAGTGGACTAACGAAAACATATGTTTTTATAAAAGCATAATCATAGTGCTTCAGCTTTTCTTGGTTTTGAATGGCCGTAAACAACATTTCCCAATTTTTGGCTTTACATTTTGCCAAAAGAATTGCTATTTGATCATTGCCATAAACATTGTTTCCTATTCCATCATCACACCCAAGGTTCTTTAACTGCTTCCTTATTTTGTGATTTTGGTTTCTACATTATTAGGTCCCCTAATATGCATATAGCTTTCCTTCCTCTGTCTCCATAATTTATTGATTTCAAATTTATCAGAGTAAAATACCATTGTTTCCCCTTAAAAAAAGATTTACCTCTGCCCAATCAATATACTTTTGTTTAAGGTCTCTTTGTAAGAGCGTTTTTCCCCCCCCCCCCCCTATCTTCATCACAAGTAATTTCTTACTTACTTTTCTTGGGTGTCCATCAGCCGAAAACTAACTCACATACCGAAATCCTTAACATTACTGTCTAGTCTTCAACTCATGAATAAAAACAAACAGTATTGCAGCTAACACCGTTTACCTTGGGTGGCCCACCGGATTAGTACCTTGGGCTTCATCCGATTTCGTCATATCGTTTTGCAATAACTATCTTTTTTGTTTTGTGTTGGTAAAAATTCTTTAACCACCCAATCCTTCCTACTTTGATCTTACGATATTATGTTTTCTTAATTTCTTAATTTTCTTCCTAATTATAATTGATGGTCTACTTTGTCAAAAGCTTTTGCAAAGTCTAGATCAAAACCACAATCTTTTGTTTTCATTTCCTGCGTTTTCATATTTTTGAAAATTGTTGTTTCACGGTGGTGTACTCAAAAGTTTGGGTTTGTGTACTTTTTTTTCCCGGGACGGATACGAAACCGTGTTTGTCCTATATTTAAACAAATTATTTTTTATTAAATTGTTTCATAAATTTTTCTTTTTCTTCATTACCCTTTCATACACTTTCATACTATGTATGTTAGACTCCACCAGGCCTATAATTATTACTTGGCCTCTAGTCTTGATCCATTTTCTTTTGAAAGTAGGGGTGGATTATATTGCCTAATTTGTTGCTCATCATAAATCTTGCCTGTATCTACCCACTTTGTCTTAAAATAATTAATTGCAAGTGGCCTTTGTGATAGAATGAACTACTTTTCTTTTAAACAAAATAGGCAAGGGACTCCATCAGGGCCCTGCAGCAACTCCATTTTTATTTCATTAATTGCCTGCACAATATCACAGCTTTCCATTTTAAATTTCTATGTCAACTAAATATTCACTATTTTCGTCCCTTTACACATTGTCGTATCAAAATCATTTAATAAATACGTTCATTATACTATTGCTTGAAGGGGTGAATGAATTCTCTCATTATTATTATACAGCTTAGTGCGTGCCAGTGGAGAATTGTTTAATGCGGAAAAGATTTTAAGCCTTTTTTCAAGGTTACTTTTGGGAGGAGTTAACTACCCTTCAATTCTCAGAGGTGGCCTATTTCTATTCTTCTTTTATTCATCTTCTTCGCATTATGGAAGTATTAATAGGTTTTGGGGTTTTTGCTTGATATTTTTAATTAGGGTTTTTTTCTTCCAAGCTCCCGTTTTCATTTTCTTTTGATTGTATAATCTTTTGTTTCCTGCATTTTCTATCTTTAACTTTTTAGTTTCTATAAATGCTTTCCATGCATTTTTTTCTTTTGTGCAAGGGAACCTTTTTTGCCAACTTTCTTGGATTTTCTGGAAACAAGAATCCTTCTGTCTCTTTGGTATGCATGAATGATGTTTTACTTGTTGATGTACTTCGGTATATATTTATCCACTAGTTTTTCCTCTAATATTTTAATAATAATAGCTCCGTATTTACCCTTATGTCGATCACTTACCGAAAAAATGTTATCCCAATCTTTGTTTTTAATTCTTCATTATTTCTGGGACCATTTTGGTATTTTTTTACTGTATAAGTTGTATTTTCCATATCCTTCCCACTTTTTCATTTCTTGCTTATCTCTGTTTTCACTTGCTTTCGGAATGGAGCTTGTTAATTCTATGACCAATTATGGGTCTGAAATACTTCGCAATTAAAAAATAAACTATTATTTCTTTAAATGGTTCATTGTCGTTCACAAAATAACTAGGTCTAAAGTATTTTCCCACCGTTTCACTTGTTGGCAGGTGATTTATTTTTTTGTTGAATGTTGGTATTCTAGTAGCAGTATCTAATAGCTTTTCGAATTGCCTCTTATCTTTCTGCACCTACTATTTACCTCTTCTTTTTTATAGGTTATAAGTTAACAACCCCAACAATCTCCTTAATTCGTTCTTTCCATTCCTACGAAAGGGAAAGGTTGGAAGGTCTCCCAGATAGGAAGAAGAGGAGAGGGTGAGGATGAGAGAGAGCGAGCTACTACTTTAGGATGAGGATAAGAGTTTGTTTGACTACAAGTTGTTTATATGCGTTGGGAATTAGGGTTCATTTTTCTGAATAATAATAATAAATAAACTCAATAATAATAATAATAATAATAATTAATAACTCAATAATAATAATAAATTAATAATAATAATACTTTCTACAAAATACGTACTTTATCTTTTATTAATGGGGCTAATGTAAATTTAATATCAAGTTTGAATATCTATGGTTATATTAAGTAATTGTTTTCGTAGTCACCATCTATAGAGTACGTAGATTTTATACTTTTTTAAAATTTTTGCCTACCCTATACAAAATACGGATTTTATTTTTCATATGAATAGAGGAAATGTATATTTAATATCAAGTTTGAAGATCTATGGTTAATTAAATTATGAATTATTTCTGTAGTTACTGTGTATGTATGGAAACAATTCATTTTAATTAAGATATTTTTCAGTTTATTTAAAAAAAATTAAAATTGGCTTTACCCTTATAATTCTGAAATTAAAAATAGAGAAATTAAAAAATAAAAACTCAGGTAGCAGAAACCGGACCAGTTATAGAAAGCAAGATAGAAAGTTATTTTTTCTTCTTTTCTTTAAGACAACGATATTATTCCTACCTACTAAGCTAAGATAGTTTTTTTCTATTATTTCTGCCTAATTAGCGTAGGTAGAAAGATTTTTTTTTATTTCTGCCTACATAGCTAAAATAGTTTTTTCTATTCTTTCTGCCTACTTAGCTAAGATAGATTTTTTTATTATTTACACCCACTTAACTAAGTTTTTTTTTTTTTTAAATTTATTTACCCACCCACTTAACTAAGATAGTTTTTTTTTATTTATAGCTACTTAGCTGAGATAGACAGTCGTTTCTATTATACTTACTTAACTAAGATAGTTTTTGATTTTCTATTCTGCCTACTTACATAGTTTAATGATACATGAAACAAGCATTCAATATCAAAAATGACCCTTTTTTCTCTCGTTTGAAGAAAAAAAGTAAAGTTATATCTTAGTTTTAGCCAAGACCAACTGGAGCTGAATTAACAGCATCCTCCTAGGGCTGGCCCGAAGGAGATTAGATATTTTTATTTTTACGTGGCTCTAGGGGAAACCAAATTGGTCACCTAGCCAACGGGCGACCTACCAGCTTATTGTGGGATCCGGAACCACCACTTATATCGAGAAATGAACTTCTATCACCAGAAATAAACAATTTTACTCTGATTCCGCGTTGGCCGGAGCCGGGAAATCGAACCTGAGACCACCGGCATTGGTGGCAGCCCAGCGTCGAAAAAAACCGCAGGCTCGGTCCCAGCGATGGTGAAAACCCCTTACTCGTTTGAAGGAGAGAAAATAATTTTAGTTGGGGGGAAACATTGTACATTTCCCATCACGTTTTAATTAGTTCTTTGTATCACTGGATGAAATTTGAAGGATTATTTATTTAATTTTTTAGTTAAATATTCAATTAGAAGTTTGTGTTGTGTTGTGGGTTTTTTTTGTTTTTTTTTTGGGTTTTTTTTTTTTTTTTTTTTTTTAGGGAAAGAGAGAGAAATTGGAAATACGACAGCGTTTGTTAAATTGACAATTTTGAAAAAAATTTTTTTTTCAGGTTAGTTTTGGGGCTTAGGGCCTTTGTCTGGCCCAGACTTCCAATAAAAACGGGTGGGTTGGGCGGGGTTGCGATTTCACCCCAAGGTTATTTTTGTTTGAAAACATTCAGAAAAAGTTAGTCCATATAATATATATATATATATGTATATATATATATACACTATGGTGTGTTGTCTGTGTGTATTTTTTATTTATTATATAGGTGATGCGGCCTGTAGGGTATACAGGAAAATTTATTTATTCATGAATAACAAATATGGTTTGTTTACAGAAAGTAAGGTTATATTCCATTACACATGATATATGTTTTTAAATTATGTTTCTCCAGAAATCAGGGAGAGCGAAGAAGAGAAGAGGACGAAGGAGGGGAAAACCAAACCTGATTTTAAAACATAATACAAAGGAAAGAAAAGGAAAAACACATCTTCAGAAATCCTGCGAGAGGAGAGATCGAGGAGAGGGAGGTGACCCGAGGATGATCAGGAAAGGGAGAAGGTAGAGCTGAGGAGATGACGAGAGGAGGAGAGAGGCCAGCAAACAATAGGCAAGTAACTCAGGGCGACAGAAGGCGGCGGAAAAATA
>NC_087208.1:49840059-49847559 GCF_015104395.2 Macrobrachium nipponense | reverse complement strand
ACGTATTTCCAAATCACTAGATATATTTTCCCGTGGACAATTTATATGAACGAGCTGCCCGCAAAACAATATTGAAAACAAATTCAGTCTCGGTAAACAGGTTCATTGAATAATCCAATATGGGATATCAAACGCCAGTGCCCCCCCCCCACACTCCCCCCCCCCCCCCTCTCTCTCTCTCTCTCTCTCTCTCTCTCTCTCTCTCTCTCTCTCTCTCTCCTCTCACTCTTTGCCCCCGAATCAAATTACTCTCGGCAAAACTCGCAGGGAATAACCTCGTTAGCCATGCATTGAATCAATGGTTTAATTGGCTGTTTTCGAGATAACAAAAAAACAAAAATTTGGCAGTGGAAAAAAAATAAGTAGGTATGCACTTAGATGCAATTGTCTATTGCAGTGCTATTGCAATTGGCTTTTGCAATTGATTGTTGCAAATGACTTGCAGTTGTCCATTGCAATTGAGTGTTGTAATTGTTGCAATCGAGTGTTGCAGTTGACTTACAATTGTCTATTGCAATTGATTGTTATAATTGTTGCAGTTGGCTGTTGCAATTAATTAAAGCAGTCAACTGCAGCAATTAATTGCAATAGTTGACTTTCAATTATCTATTGCAATTGATTATTATAATTGTTGCAAATAATTGCAACAGTCAACTGTTTCAATTAATTGCTGCGGTTGACTTGCAATTGTATGTTGCTATTGATTGTTGCCATTAAACTATTTTAATTGATTGTTGCAAATAACTATTGCAGTTGACTGTTGCAACTGACCATTGTGAATACCTGTTGCAATTGATTGCTGCAACTAACTTGCTGTTGACTTGCGATCGTTTGTTGTAAATGACTGGCAAAATGATTGTTGCAATTAACTATTGTAATTGACTGTTGCTATTGATTGCTGCCACTGACTGACAATTGACCATTGCATTTGGCTGTTGCAATTGATTGTTGCAACTAACTGTCGCAATTGATGTTTAGATCTCCCACTAACGTGTATATGTGTGTATTCCTGTGCACACACACAAAGGCCTAATTTATGCTGATAATAATAGAGAGAAGTAAGTAAAAAAAAAATGAACCAATGTACATATATGTGTAGTCCTGTGTACCTACACAGGTTTTTTGTATAGCAAACCAGAAGAGAGAAATAGGTTGGTACGTTGATGTACACTCAAATAGAATTGGCAATTATTTCCATTTTTTTTCCTTCAGTGTACATAGCGTACATCCTGTCGAAGATAATGTACAACAAAGTAGACCCCTGTACCTGAGCCCCATTTCGTCAGAATTGGTTCACATTCTTTCACTTTTTTCCTGATAATATTATGTGAACGTAGATTAATATAACTACCTTTATATATATAGTAGGTGAAAGTGGATTCTTATATATGCATGTATATAGATCTATGAATGTATATAAATGTATATGTGTGTGTTTCTTTGGAAAGGGGAATACAATTCCTCTGGTTGCCTTTGCGTAATCCTTTCTTACAAAGAGAATTACTAGTGGAATGAAAAATCAACATTTTGGTTGTGCAAAGAAAACAAGCCCTGTTTTACCTTCTTTGTCCATCCTCCGTTTTTTTCTTCTTTTTATGTTGTTGTTGAAAGGGAACAGTCTTTTTTCCTTGAAGAATTTTCACAGGTTTGAGATCTGAGAACTTTTTTTTTTCTATGGATAAAGGGGGTGTATCCCTGTTGTCAAAGCACTGTAGTGGAGAGAGAGAGAGAGAGAGAGAGAGAGAGAGAGAGAGAGAGAGAGAGAATATATCTGTTATCTTTTTAAGGATTTCACTCGAGTAAAAGGCGTATTCCTTCGTAGAAATCTTACCGTTTTAATTGTTTGCGTTTCTCTCTCTCTCCTCTCTCTCTCTCTCTCTCTCTCTCTCTCTCTCTCTCTCATATACTAGCTGTGACCCACAGGTATCTAACTCACTGGTTCGAAAATGAAACATTGGCCCTTTAGCTTGCGTTTGTGTGTATGAGAGAGAGAGAGAGAGAGGAGAGAGAGAGAGAGAGAGAGAGAGAGAGAGAGAGAGAGAGAGAGAGAAATCTGCTACAGCTTATTTAAAGGTGAACTGCAATTTTCAGTATTCCATAGAAACTGAGAAGCTGCAATGTTATGTATTCTATATATTTAAGATAGTATACATATATATATATATATATATATATATATATTTATATATATATATATATATATATATATATAATATATATACTGTATATTAACCTATTTTTTATTACCTGTGAGAACGATTTAAGTTGTTATGATTTTCACATCCTTTTTTTTTTTTTTTTTAAAGCATCTACATACTTAACCTGACAGGTATCCATAAAGGTCTCTTCGCTAAGTGACGTGGACGGTCGGACGAGATGACACGCTGGACACACCCACCTCCCAACCCCCAACCTCCCTCCGTTTTTTTTCCAGTGATTTTTGTCGACGGCAAAAGCCCAAATGGCTTCCGGTGAACCGTGAACCCAATTGCTGCATCTGGCTCTTGGCTCTTTTATGTTCGCGAATGTATTTTTTTTTTTTTTTTTTTTTTTTTTTTTAGTGTTCGGACCGAATAACAAGAGTTCAAAAACGTCTTTTGTTCTGATTCTCGCAAATGCCAACTGCAAAACGGATAGTTATCCAGAGTTCGGGTGCACAATTAATCGGTGCTTGTTTTTGTCCCAGATTCACGCTGGGTGGTGGGGCGCGGGGGTTTTGGGGTTTAGATTCAGTATGGGGTGATGGGGGTGTGGGGAAGGATGACTTATGAATTGAAATCATACACACAAAGAGACGTGTTTTGTTAAATCCAGAAAGATATGAAGTTAAACCTTGATTTTCCTAATAATGAAGAAATGTCAATCATTGTAAATAAGTTTTTTTTAACCCTGTTTTATTTTCAGAAAGGAAAAAAAATGCTAATAAATATGAAGAAATGTCAGTCAGAGTAAGTGACTGTTTTTTTTTATCATTATGAAAGTTTTTTTTTACTAGTTTTACAGAAAGGGCAAAATTAAACAACAGACATGATTTTTTTTAATGTCAAATAAATGAGTTTCTCTTTACCCATGCTTATTTCCAGAAATATCAGTTCAAAGAAAAAACACACCTTCGCGATCCCAGACTCAAGTTTTAAATTTCGTCTGCCCTGAAGTTTTTTTTTTTTTTTTTTTTTATAACCGTGAAGGGAGAAAATTGAACATAAAGTCTACTAATAAATTTCGAGAAATATTAGTCAAAATAAATGACAGGTTTTTTTTTTACCACAATGAAATTTTTTACTCATGCCCTTTTTTCAGTTTTTTCAGAAACGAAAAAACTAAATTCAAATTGTACTAATGAATATAGATATTTCAGATATATCAGCTCAAAAAAACAAAAAAACAAAAAAAACACTCCTCGGTATACCAGACATGATTTTTAATCCCAAATAAATGAGTTTTTTTTACACCTGTTTATTTCCAGGTGTATCAGCTCAAAAAAAAAAAAAAAACTAAATGGTTTTTTTTTTCTTCTAGAAACGAGCAAATTAAACATAAATTCTACAAATAAATGTGGAGAAACCCCGGCCAAAATAAATTACAGTTTTTAACCCCTGTTTATTTCCAGAAACATCAGATTGAAAAAAAAAACACAAACGAATTTTAATTTCGCCCGTCCTGAACCGGTGATAGATAGATAGATAGATAGAACGTTCGGTACCGTGATGATTTCCCACTTTTCAGAATTGATGAATGAACGTCAGGCTGGTGGCCGCCCACCGAACCTTCCTGTGTATCGTGTGAATTCCGCCTGTTTTATGACTTATTTTGCCAGATGTCAGTTCACCGAGCTAACCATTGTTCTCTGCCTTTTTCCCTCCCTGTCCTTTTTTGATGTAAATTTTCATTTTTTTTTCTTTTTTTGCAGCTTCGACAACAGGCCTGGCAGACTGCAGGCATCGGAGGACAGGCACACGATTAAGAGTGACATACTGCAAGGCAGGGTCAACTTCAGGCCGGGGTTGCTGCCCGCTCTCCATATCAAACCCGTCATGACACATGATCAAGCCAACTACACATGCAGGGTCGATTTCCGAATAGGTGAGTGTGGTGTTACGTTTCTCTCTCTCTCTCTCTCTCTCTCTCTCTCTCTCTCTCTCTCTCTCTCGTTTTCTCGTCCTTGTCTGTTCGGATTATAAAGTATTCGGTTCGTGTATGTCTGTTCGTCTGTACATTTTGCTTTCAGAATCGTTCTCTCTCTCTCTCTCTCTCTCTCTCTCTCTCTCTCTCTCTCTCTCTCTCTCTCCATTGTTGGGGTGGAGGGAAAAGCGGAAGGGGGGTGTATGGTAGGGATTCTACGTCGAGGTTAAACCGACTAACATTTAAGAGAGAGAGAGAGTAGAGAGAGAGAGAGAGAGAGAGAGAGAGAGAGAGAGAAGGAGTCATTGCTCACGTACCTATAATATATATATACTATATATATATATATATATATATATATTATTATATTATATATATATATATATATATATATACCCTACACATACACATACACATACATACACATACACATGACATACATACATACATAAATACATACATACATACATACATACATACATACAAATAAATAACATACATAGAAATACATATATATATATATATATATATATATATATAGATATACTATATATATATATATATATTACAAACAAATCACCGTAGAAGTGTGATGATCATATATGCATACAGCCAGGAGAAGGGTGAAAGGAAATGACTTGAACCGAGCGCTTTCATGCATTTCTACACCTCATCAGGGTTCAGGTACAAGTGCCAAGAAAACAAATACAGAGTTACAAGAAGAATTCGTGGCAAGGCAAAATGATGCTAACAAACAAACAACGCTAACAACTACCAGACAGTCCTAATACTTCTTAGCCTACTTGTTTTTTTAATACCCTTTCTTAAATTAAAAATTTCATCACTTTGTACAAACCTAGGCTGATATCAATAAATTATCACAGTCTTGTTTAATTATACATGATTCTATTAAATTTCTTTTCACTAAATCTCTCTCTGCAAAACATAATTTCCTTGAAGTCCTGTACCAGTTAACCATGATCACTATTATTCATATGTACAAATAATGCATTTGACATATTACCAGTTCTTACATTATATTTGTGCTGTTTTAATCGACCTGCCAATGTCTTTCCACTTTGTCCTACGTAGGTTTTACTACAATTTTTACTCGGAATCTTATAAATACAACCTATCCATTTCCAGGTGAATTTTTGACCAGCAAGTTTCTAGTAGTTCTAGTTTTGAACACAATATTAATTAGCCTAGTGGCTTGACTTGTTCTCGGGAGTTATTAAAAAACAAGTATAAAAATGGAAGCACTAAAGATTTTTGTTTCGAACTTTTTCGGGTTTTTTTGTCAAATTCTAAAACGTTTTTCGTGCCTTACAAAAGGTGTTTTCAATAAAACTGTAGAAATACATGAAAGCGCTCGGTTCAAGTCATTTAATTTCACCCTTCTCCTGGGTGTATGCATATATGCTCAGCACACGTCTACAGTGATTTGTTGCATTATGGACGCCAGACGCGTCTTCACCGCCTATCGTAACTTTGGAATGCTTTTTCCTGCCATCAAGAACTTCGTGGATAAGTTTGCTACTTCCCTCGTTCAGGCGCACAAAATGAAAAAGAGATGCCGATTCCTCGACCGATGTTTGGATAAACAAGTTATGCCGAAGTCACTTACTACCAGACGTTTGGACCTTCTAGCAACAACTCCATTTGAGGACTGCTATCGCGGGATTTTAAAGAAGCATATTGATATTTGTAAACTGGATGTAAAAGCTTGTTTCAAAAAACTCAGATATGATAAGAACAATTTTAACAATGTATGCCCCACAGATTGGAATAATGTATTATATGACCTTTGTTATAATAAAAGGAGATTTAAGTGTAATAAATTGCAAAATAGGCTAGATAGAAAGCTAAATAACTTGGTAAAACAAAGTAATTGGACTAAACATGCTAATTCTTAATTTGTATGTAATTTATCTACACAAACTTTTGATAACATCTCAGCTGTGGGTTATGGTTTGAATTTTTCTGTTGAAAATAATATTGATTGGTTGGAAATAGGTAATGCCCTCTGTTAATTGGAAAAATTTCAGCAACATCCCTATTGACAAACTGAATATCTGCAAGGGTATGATATATGGTATTGTTGGATTGGGTATATCACCTACTATTCCAAAGAGATTTTTTGAAACTTACAAGAAAATTAAGAAAGACAACACTCTCCACGTCACGAAAGCAGATAAGTCAAGTGCTCTGGTTATATTATATAAAACTGAACATGACAGAAAAATGAACGAACTGTTAGACGATCATACTACCTATATTCGACTGAGAAACAATACTTTAGAAAACGATAATGCTCAGTTTAACAAGAATATTAAGAAACTCCTGTATAACCATAAGGACTTAGCACAAAAATTTCTAACTATCTGTCCAACTTCTTATTTGTATAGTACTATAAAAACGCATAAACAAGGTAATCCAGTAAGACCTATTATAAGCACTGTTGGTTCTTTTGCAAATAAACTATCAAAATGGCTGGGGACGGTCTCGGGATGTTCTCTCGAAAATAATGTAGATTTTATCGGTCGTCTTAGTAATTTTAACCCAAAATATGACTTTATAATGGTGAGTTTCGACGTTACTTCTCTTTTTACAAAGGTGCCAATAGATGACCTGTGAGTTTCTGGAGGATGAGATGAAAAAACATGTGTTCATATTGCCACACACAACTTTAATAGAACTTATAAAATTGTGTACCAAAGGTTGCAAGTTTACTTTTAATGGTAATTATTATGAACAGAAATTCGTTATGGCCATGGGAAATCCTCTTTCTCCTATACTTAGCAATCTATATATGGAGTTTTTTGAAAGAAAATATTTACCGAACTTATTGCCAAGAGGGGTGTTATGGATAAGATATCTTTTGTTCATGGCCAGTGAAAAGGAACGTAAACAACACTCTTAGTAGACTAAGACTATATGCACTAGTGGCTTCTATAAAGTTTACCCTTGAGAGGGAAGAAGAAGGAAAATTGCCATTTTTAGATGTTTTGGTACATAGATCTGATAGAAAGTTCAAATTTTCTGTTTATAGGAAACACAAATATCTGTTCTTATGTACATTTTTATTCAAACCATCCTTTTAGAACTAAGACTGCTGTTTTTTCTGCTATGTTTTTAAGGGTCCTGCTGGTCAGCAGCCCCGAATATTAGATCAAGAAATTGACAAGTTACATGAAATTGCTGGCAATTTGAGGTACCCAAACAGTTTTATTGAAAACACCTTTTGTAAAGCACGAAAAACGTTTTATGAATTGACAAAAACTCAAAAGTTGGAAAACAAACATCTTTTAGTGCTTCCATTTTATACTTGTTTTAATAACATCCCGAGACAAGTCAAGCCACTAGCTATTAATATTG
>NC_087208.1:49830059-49837559 GCF_015104395.2 Macrobrachium nipponense | reverse complement strand
CCGTGGGACCATAATACGTTTTCAGCGGGAATTAATCGGATTTTGTCCTTCCACTCCCTACCCCCCCCCCCCCCCCCCCCACCCCCCCACCCCCCCGACCCCCCCGTAAAGTTGCACTGATGCCATGTCAGGGTGGTTGGCCCTGGCACCAATGAGGCCAGGGGGGAGGGGGGAGGATGGAGGAGGGTGTTGAATCACCTGGTCTCTACTCTCTTCTCCTTACTCTCGCCTCCTTCTTACTCAGTACTCCCGACTTGTAACTCCTCTTTCTACTCCATACTCCCTATTCCTTACTCCCTACTTCTTACTCCTTACTCCCTACTTACTCCTCCCTAGTTCCACTACTCCTTAGTACTCCCATCGCCACCTCTTTCCCTACTCACTACTCCTTATTACTCCCTACACCCAATTCCCCTACTCACTACTCCTTAGTACTCCCAATTCACTACTCACTACTCCTTAGTACTCCTATCTCCCTACTCAATACTCCTTAGTACTCCCAATCCCCTACTCACTACTCTTTAGTACTCTCAACTCCGTCCTAATCCCCTACTCCCAATTCCCTACTGACTACTCCTTAGTACTCCCAACTCCCCCTCCTCCTTCTTCCCCACTCCCTACCCCCACCGTCTGCTGGCAAACAAAATTGTGTTACGTCTTTTCATGGCCGCAAGATCCCATCCAAATTTTTTTACAAAAGATCCCATCACAATTCTTTACAATTTACCAGGTAGGACGAATTTCGCTCTTATGTACTTTTAAAACCTCATATATAAATCGCGAATGGATACAGGTCGTCAATTCGAAGTCAATTTCTGCGCTCGGTAAAAATGGCAATGAATTATTCGTCCATTTTCTGCAGTAATAACTTTGCATTGATGCAAAAAAACAGTTGTTGTAGCCGAATTGAATGATCGCATTATTGCCGTTATATCACTCGGTCGAGGAACACTTGGTTGTAAATATTCGTCCGGGAATTGGATTAGTTCCTGGAATATTCCAGGTTCGACATTTCGTCGCGGGGTGGCGAATTCTTACTTTGTAGAAATGCAGGTCTGTGACGGGAGACTTTATAACAAATGAATAAATAAATAAATAAAGCTTTTAGTATATCTGAAATTCAACGCCGGAAGGAGGAATTCGTACCTTAACTGAATTACAAAAAATATGGAACGTGATGAATTATTAGCAGACTTAGACAAGGACGAGGAGTCTAAAGGCCTCACAGAGGTAATCAATTCTTTCACTTTCCTCTGTGAATTTTGTATTATATATATATATATATATATATATATATATATATATATATATATATATATATATATATATATATATATATATATATATATATATAATCGCCTCGTAAGAACACCATCTCGCAGGTATGTATGTATGTGTGCGGGTGTGTCACCTCACTTACAAAATTATCAATTATTCAAATGGCGTCTCCATTGATTGTTCGCCGTGTAATGGACTCGATCGCAAAAAGAACTCTTAAATGGATTAGCATGCTGATTTATTAAGCAAAAAGTCAATCCATTTACCTATTTCGTAGCAGCTGGAATAATGAATGTTTCATTCCAAAGTCCCGATGGTTGACTATCTACGAATACAGTTAGGGTGGTCTCGTCTGTTGTTTTTGCTTTATCCGTGTTGGAATAGTCAAACCATCCTTCGCTGTGATGGATTTAGGGGGGGGATTGGAAAAACAGTAATTTATGCCGATTGGTTAAGTCTTAGCCCGTCCGGCTTGCAAATCTAAGTGTAGAGATTAGTTTGTGTGTATATATATATATATATATATATATAATATATATATATATATATATATATATATATATATATATATAGTGTGTGTGTGTGTGTGTGTGTGTGTGTGTGTGTGTACATATATATGTACACTCAAGTTAGTTCCTCTTTCATATCATCTGTAATACATCTCTCCATACTTATTTCATACATTGACTTTTCATATATATACATATATATATATATATATATATATATATATATATATATATATATATATATACATATGCTCAATTAGTTCCTCTCGTATATATCATGTAATATGTCACTCTCATCCATATGTTTCATACACTAAATTTTCCCAAGTCCAGATCAAACATCTGGTAAGCTTTAGCCTTTGCAATTGCAATACAGTATTGCTTGAGCAATGTTGCCCAACACAACAATAAGGACCGATACGTATCTCAGTTGGATTTCTGGGGTCGAAAATAATTACGATACCTCGTAAAGAATCCTTTGAATACCAGTTACCTGGTAATGTACTAATAAAAATTTCCCCCCCCCCCCCCCCCCCCCCCCCCCCCCCCCCCCCCCCCAACCCCCCCCCCCCCCCCCCCCCCCCCCCCCCGCGCGCGCCAAACAAGTTCTTGTAATACACAAGTTAAGCGTGTGAAAAAACATTCACGAGTTACTGAAGTAAAAGACGAATGTGTATTATAGTAGTAGTAGTAGTAGTAGTTATAGCGAGTTGGAGGTAGCTGATTGAAGAAATCGTTTTCTTTGCAACGGCTCCCTCCAGGATATTGATGTTTTCGTAGCCGTGTGTTGCAAATTGTGTTTTTTTTGTTTTTTTTTATTCCACATTGTTTCTGCAATTGCTTTGTTCTTGCATTGTTGCTCTGTAATGCTTCCCTTATAGCGATAGAAATGGATACATGAGGGACATAATAATAATTATAATATTTTGTTAAAGATGATGGCAGCATCAGTGGAATTGATTTTATATATGGTCTTTTTCAATTCTTCTTATTATTCTCTTCTCATCAGGGCTGATATTTGCTAATAGCTGGCCGATGTTCATATCGGTGAAAGAAATGTTTTCTAAAAATAATAATTTATTGATATGATAACAAAAAGTGGTTAACAAATCTTAGTCTAAGGGTGTAACGGAATTCCAACGTTTCCAACCGTATCATCGGTCATTTTCAAGGAAGGTGAGCTTGAACTGATTGAAATGGGTTGTGTTGTTCTGGAGTATTAAGCTGGCTTTATGCCAGCACGGGCTTTAGCTAATGTAGCAGCCCGTAGGTCATTTGAATTATTTTTAGGTGCATAGGTGATTTAAGGATATGAGGCGATCTTTTTATTTATGATTTCTATGGAATGTGCAGGTGGAATGGTATGGATTCAAAAAGGAAAGAAAAGTAAAGAATAGGCAAGGTTACAAACCCCTTTAAACCCTAAGGTACCCATTAGTAGAAGATAAAGATCGATAGTAGCGAGTCCTGGCAGTCAGAGATAGCAGTAATGAAATCGAAAAATTTATAGTCGTAGAAAAACGGAAAAAAAAAAACGCGCAACTCTATGGAGTTCAAGTACCATATTTCACTTTACGAGAAAAAAAAAAGGCAGAGAGCGTCGATCGTTTAGCAAATAGGGAACGACGAAGGAAAAACGAAATATTATCAGTTTTAGAAACAGGATAACAAAAATAAGCGACAGCTTAAGCGGTAGTTAGAGTGACAGTTTGAAATATTCGGTCGTTAGACGTGAGGCGGCCGAAAAACGGAGGGGAAAGGAGGATTGTTTAGTAAAAGAAAAAAAAAAGCAGTTAATGCTATAAACAGCACTTTTCATGTAGCTGCGATCTTTATGTTTGAGATCTGTATCTGAAATCTTCTAACAGGAGGTCATCTGGAAGACTGATCTCTAGGTCCATTGAAATGGGGTCGTTCGGCGGTATTTATTAGTGTCCCAGGTGCTCTGTCTGATGGGCGCTGCATTTTCATTGGCTGAACAGAGGATTAAGTCCCTGAGTCAAGCCGTCTTGCAGAGGTGGAAGCTCGCACTGCTCTTCTCGTGCGGACGCTGGAGACTGGGAGTGTAGTATTGGGAAGGTCATTGCCGATAGACGGGGCACCTGATTGGCCCGTTCGATCGGCTCTATGGTGCTGGCGGGCGGCGCCCTTCGTCGCCACCGTCGGGAGGAGTGAAGTCTTCTTGGGTGGTGTGAGGCTGGGTCTCTCCTTCCGATGTGTAGGGCCTCCAAGAGGCGGAGGCGACGGTGGTCTGCTGCCTTATCGATAATTCTGATATTAGGAATAATGTCATTCTAATTATCCTGGTATTGTGGACGTTTTTGGCATGATATGGATGGCGCCTTCCTGAGCGTGGCAGGATATCCTCTTCGAAAATCGCATAGTCGTCATACCAATGTAAGCGCCGGGGCATTCCCGGACAGGGCATTTGTACTGGTAGACAACGTTAGTTTTCTTGAGAGGGTCCTGCAAACACGGGGGCTGGATTGTTTTTCATAATCAGGCCACTGGTCTTCTTGCTCTTGTAGAAATTATTAGTTTCACTTTTTTCAAGCGGGTCCGTGGGGGAGACGTTCCTTTCTATGATGGTACGAAGGGCTCGCTCGTCCTCTTTGTATTTCTTATGAAATACTCCCTTGTAAAAGAGAGTGACGTCTTCAAGGGCGGCGGGACGAGGCTCCTGCTGATACCACTTATCGATGTTTCTGCGAATGCATTTAGTGAGTCCCGGTTGGAATACCCGTTGTAATTAAAAACTTGGGCAACACGTTCTAATTCAGTGTGCGTGTCCTTCCACGAAGAGCAGTGTGAGAGAGCTCTCCTGATGAAGGCGCTGATCGCAGTGCGCTTGTACTCTCTGGACACTCGTCTCGCCGTTCAGGCACATGCCCAGGTTCGTGGGTTTCGTATACACCGTGTTACGAAGCGCTCCTCTTGTTGCCCGACGAGGACGTCAAGGAAGGGAGGCGACGGTCACGGCAATGTTCGATGGTGAAGTTGAGTCTGCTGTGGTCGTGGAAGGCTTGTCGCAGGCGCTCATTCTTCCACCGTGCTGGCGGCTGTAAAGTGTCGTCAATATACCGGACGTACATAGACGGCTTCTCGATGTTGGCGAATACCCGACGTTCCACAGCACCCATGTAGAAGTTCGCGAAAAGTACTCCGAGGGGAGAACCCATCGCTACTCCGTCTTTCTGTGTGTACATATGTCCTCTGTGGGTGGAGAAAGGGGCCTTTTTGTACAAATTTCAAGGAGTTTTCGGAGGGCATGCTCAGGGATGTTTAATGGGGGCGTGGAGTCGTCTCTATATACACGATCCAGATTATCTGAATTGTTTCATCCACGGGGACGTTCGTGAAGAGACTCCACGTCCATCGATGCAATAACTCCTCCGGGGGGTGTCGTTTTCAGTGCTTCTAAAAACTCGGCAGATGACTTCAAACTGTGGTCATCTGGAACATAAGGAGTCAAAATAGTATTCAATTTCTTCGCAAGCTGGTATGTAGGAGCGGGAATTTGGCTAATAATGGGGGCGTAACGGGTTCCCTGGTTTATGGGTTTTAACGTTCCCGTATATGTAGCCAAGGTCGTAGTCCCCTACGATCGGCAGCAAGTGAAGGGCATTGGAAGCTGCATTGACAGTCTCAATAATCCTATTAGCCTCACGTTTAATGTCATCTACCGGGTTCTTGGTGTGATTCTCTGGAATTTGCTGCTGTCTGCCAGTATCTCATCCAACTTGTGGTGGTATTCTTCAGTGCGGATGAGTACAAACGCAGCGGTTTTATCGGCCCGACGGACGGTGACATCCTCTTTCGCTCGGAGTTCTTTGGCAGCTTCCCTCAGGCGCCTGTCGATCACATCACTCTTGTAATCACCGCGTTCCGTGAGGGCCTCGGCCAAGAGGAGGGGCTGCAGGGCGTCCGTAGTACGTATGGTGCCTTGATCTTCATGCTTGTGTTGGTGTCCAGCAGGTACTCGATCTCAAGCGTTTCTACATGGGCCACAATACAGGATAATTAGGATGACATATTCTAATATCAGAATTATCGATAAGCAGCAGGGAACACCGTCGCCCTCCGCCTCTTGGAGGCCCTACACATCGGGAAGGAGAGGACACCAGCCTCAACACCAACAGAGACTCACTCTCCCGGACGTGGCCGAAGGGCGCCGCCCGCCAGCACCTTAAGAGACGATCGAACGGGCCAAATCAGTGCCCCGCTATCGGCAATTGACCTCCAATACTACGCTCCCAGTCTCCAGCGTCCGCACGAGAAGAGCAGTTGCGAGCTTTCCACCTCTGCAACAAGACGGCTTGATCAAGGGACTTAATCTCGTTCAGCCAATGAAAATTGCAGCGCCCATCAGACCAGAGCACTGGGACACAATAAAATACGCCGAAACGAACCCATTTCAAGCAGTTCAAGCTCACCTTTCTTGAAAAATGAACCGGATGATACGGTTGGAAAAAACGTCGGAATTCCGTTACACCCTAGACATTAAGATTTGTTAACACTTTTGTTATAATATCGATAAATTATTATTTTTAGAAAACACTTTCTTCACCGAGATATGAACACGGCCAGCTATTAGCAAATATCAGCCCTGATGAGAAGGAGAATAAAAGACAAGCAATGAAAAGACCATATATAAATCAATTCCACTGATGCTGAAATCATCTTTAACAAAAACATGTTTGAGAGAGGGTCTCCTACCTTCAACTAATTAGAATAAAAATAATAACTTGGTGGCACAGACGATTTGTGTAGCGGTGTTTCGATAATCGCAGTCATTTTTTTTTGTATAATCATATTCTTTTCGGTACATATTTATTTAACGCAACCTTAAGTTTGTGATATTTTATCGCAGTTTTTGTATTAATGCATTTTGAAAAACTACGATGTATATTTCCTAGTAAAAATCGCCTAAAACATTGTTTATGTAAGATTGTATGTATATGATATATATATATATATATATATATATATATTTATTTATATGTATGTATTTACACACGTATATATAAACATATATATATATATATATTATATATATATATATATAATATATACACTTATATATATATATATACTTATGTATTTACACATGTATATATAAATATATATATATATATATATATATATATAATATATATATATATATATACATACATACACACACATATATGAAATATGCTACCATATGCGCTTGTGAATGTGTGTTTTAAGATAGAAATTGACAGAGAGAGAAGAGAGAAGGAGAGAAGAGAGGAGAGAGAGAGATAGGGAGACGGGCGAGGTATTCCATTATGGTAATGGCCATAGGTATTAAAATGTGTCAGTTTTTGTGTAAGTACCAGATGAGTTGCCTAGTTCCCTATATACTACATAACTCATTTTTTCCTTTTTAATTTTTTTTTTTAAACCTGGTCGCTGTTTGTTGTTAAGATTTCCGGACACAAAAAAAATAAAAAAAATAAAAAAAGGTCTTAACGTAATGGAAGGTGATACGCAAAAAAAATCTAGTTGAGATTTTTTTTTAATTTTTTTTTTTTTTAATGAGGGAATAACAAGTAGACTTCCTCTTCCCATCTCGTAGGATAATTTTTTTTTTTTTGTTGTTAGATGGATAAATTGCGTTTCTCCATTAAGTTTTTTTAGGGTTTTAATTGAATATAGGTCTGCGTGTGTTTAAGAGACGTATGTGAGTGCA
>NC_087208.1:49812559-49815059 GCF_015104395.2 Macrobrachium nipponense | reverse complement strand
CGGACAGACAAAGCCAGGACAATAGTTTTATTTTCAGAAAACAAACAAAAAGAAGTGTAATAGTGAATAGAATTCCTAGAAACTTGGACATTTCTGAATGATTCATGAAATTTAGTATACAATTGTCTTTCGATTTATTGTTTTTTTTCCTATTCTGTTATTGTCTACACAAGTTTCATAATTTCATCAATTTTTTTAACATGCAATTTGAGCATAGTTACATAATTCATACATATACATGACATTGTGATCTCTTTTTTTTTTCATTTCCTTAACATCTTTTATCAATTTGTTTTCCACTAGACACATTAACGGCGTACCTGCTATAAAACCTCTTTTTTTATTGTTATAAATTTACATATTTTCTGGTGAAATATCTCCCTCCCTTTCATTTATGACCCAATAATTTCCTTAATATTCAGCAGCTGGGATCCTGACACACACACACACAGAAGGCCCACTGTTTTATCTCTCTCTCTCTCTCTCTCTCTCTCTCTCTCTCTCTCTCTCTCTCTCTGTCTTTTTTATTTCCCCATATATCCATATGATTCATATACTAATTTCTTCTTTGGATATATCGTAAGAAAGGCTCTCTCTCTCTCTCTCTCTCTCTCTCGTCTACAGTATAATGATAGTATCATATGACTGTGTTCAAGGTAAATTGTCACCCATCCTGACTGCTCTCTCTCTCTTTTACAAGATTCATTGCTACATATTAACCCATCCTCTCTCTCTCTCTCTCTCTCACAAGTTACATTGCTACATTGTAACCCATCCTCACTGCTCTCTCTCTCTCTCTCTCTCTCTCTCTCTCTCTCTCTGTGGTGAAGGCGAGGGCAGCTGTCTAGCGCACTCAAAGACATGTCAGGACAAGATCCTTCCCCTGATTATTTCTCCTTAGAGGGTCTGCCGAGCTCCGATTAAGAGAGGCCCGATATCTCTCTCTCTCTCTCATAGTATGATTGGTAATATTTATCCTTTTTGTATTATTACGTTTAATGTAGTACATTGTCACGTAGCTTCACTGCTCTCTCTCTCTCTCTCTCTCTCTCTCTCTCTCTCTCTCTCTCTCTCTCAGGTAAACTTTTTGAGTCGAGGATGACCCCTTTTGTAACAAATTCTCTATGAATTTAATCTTCTGAACATTTATAAAGATCTGAAAAGTCATCAACAGTATAACACTATATATATATATATATATATATATATATATATATATGTATGTATGTATGTATATATATATTATATATATATATATATATATATATATATCAATAGAGGGATCCACAGTAATATCCTTGTTTATCTATATAATATATTATACAAAGCTTAAAGCTTTTGTCCATCCTACTGTGGACTTGATCAATAAGTCCACAGTAGGATGGACGAAAGCTTTAAGCTTTGTATAAACTATATTATATAGATAAACAAGGATATTACTGTGGATCCTCTATTGATTTATTAGAAGCTCGATACAGTGTTTTTATTTTGTATTTTGTATATATATATATATATATATATATATATATATATATATATATATATATATATATATATATAATCTTTACATATAATTTGTACAGATAACATCCTTAAATGAAACAATTTGATTTTAAAACGTATTTTGTTTAATGACTAAAAATGGCTTATTATTTGTTACTTTAAGAAAAAAATATAAATTTAGAGGTGGAGGGAATAATCTAACAAAATTCATTACTTATAATTCATGTAAATAGGATGTTCACTGAGAATATTTACTTTGAATAGCTTTTATATTTTATCTTTTGTCTACGGCAAAAGAAGTATTATCGATTGATACCTTTACATCACAACTAAGCCAAAAAAATAAATGAATAAATAAAACAAAATAAAAAAGAAGATAAGAGTACCATTCTTTACTGTTCAAGCCCAGCGCAGCCACAAATGAGTAAAAAAATGATAAAAAAGAAGAAAAAGGAGGACTTCTGTTTATTGTTCAAGCTCAGGAGAGTCACAAATGACCAAAAAAGAAGGTAAATAAAATAAACCCTATTGTTTATAGTTCATGCCCAGCAAAGTCACAAATGAGCTCAAAAAAAAGTTTATCAGCATTGTCACAAAATTAGCAAAAAAAAAAAAAAAATAAATAAATAAAAAAAAATTTATATTTTTTATTGTTCATGCACAGGAAAGTCACATATGCGCCAAAAAAACCCTATTGTTCATCGTGCAAGCCTAGCAAAGTCACAAATTGGCTTAAAATACATTTATTGTTTATTGTTCAAGCTCGGCAAAGTCATAAAATGAAAAAAAATAGTTATATTGTTTATTAATGAAGCTCAGCAAAGTCACAAAATGAGCAAAAAAAAAAAAATTATATTGTTTATTGTTTAATCTTAGCAAAGTCAGAAAGGAGCGCAAAAACAGCTTATTGTTTATTGTTCAAGCTCACCAGTCACAAATAAAAAAAAAAAAAAACAAAAAAAAAACTATTGTTTATTGTTCAAACTGAGCAAATGAT
>NC_087208.1:49790059-49807559 GCF_015104395.2 Macrobrachium nipponense | reverse complement strand
TAATAATAATAATAACCTCATATACACAAAAATAGTCGAACGATTGGTGCTCTATGTGAATATTGTTCATCTTTTGAATAATAATAATAATAATAATAATAATAATAATAATAATAATTAGATGGAAATAACATCTCTCCTACATGTAGGAAGTGCAATACGAAAAATGAAACCATAAACCACATAGCAAGCGAATGTCCGGCACTTGCACAGAACCAGTACAAAAAGAGGCATGATTCAGTGGCAAAAGCCCTCCACTGGAGCCTGTGCAAGAAACATCAGCTACCTTGCAGTAATAAGTGGTACGAGCACCAACCTGGAGTGATAGAAAATCGATCAGGCAAAGATCCTCTGGGACTATGGTATCAGAACAAATAGGGTGATACGTGCAAATATCCCAGGCGTGACGTTGATTGACAAAGTCAAGAAGAAAGTATCACTCATTGATGTCGCAATACCATGGGCCACCAGAGTTGAAGAGAAAGAAAGGGAAAAAATGGATAAGTATCAAGACCTGAAAATAGAAATAAGAAGGATATGGGATATGCCAGCGGAAATTGTACCCATAATCATGGGAACACTAGGCACGATCCCAATATCTCTGAAAAAAAAATTATAATAATAAAATCACACAAACAGTCAAACGAGTGGGATTGTTGTATAGAATTGGGTTCATCCTCTGAGTAAAAATAATAATAATAATAATAATGATATATACACGAACTGTCGAACAATATACGACCCCCCTCCCCCCTACTGTTCAGACAACGAGTGGGATTGTTGTATAGAAATTGGGTTCATCTTCTTAGTAATAACAATAATAATAATAATTATAATAATAATACACACCAACTGTCGACCAATATATGCCCCTCCCCCCTCACTGTTCAGACATAACAGTCCAACTTCCTAACCGTAACAAACTTCGGGAATTATTATTATCTGAATTCGGATCTCCTCTCCAAGAAACATAATTCCAGCCGTATCTCCTCTTAGTAAGAATTCGTGCTAGGCTAGTACGCTCCTCTTTCTATTATGTGTGGAGAGAGAGGACGAGTGTCTCCAGTTTCTTCAAGTGACTAACCATTGTCGAGATTCAGTTCGTTTCGTGTCTTTTTTACTTATCATTTTTATTATTATTTTTTTTTTTTTTTTTTTAAGCCTTCAAGAGGTTTTTATTTATCTCGTTTATGTTTGTTGGTCTTTTTTTTTATTAAGTTTCGTGTCTTTTTTTCTTTCTTTTTTCCTGAAAAAGGTTTTTCTGCTCATCTGATTTTTGTTTGTTGGTCCCTTTATCAAGTTTCGTGTATTTTTCTCTCTTTCCCTTTTCCCGAAAAAGGTTTGATTTCAATTATCTGTTATCAATTTGCTGTTCCCTTTATCAGGTTTCGTGTCTTTTTGTGTCTTTCTCTTTTTCTCAGAAAGGTTTTTCTAATTATCTGATATCTGCTTCTTGTTCCTTTTATCATGTTTCGTGTCTTTCTGTTTTTCCCTTTCAAAAAGTTTTTTTTTTAATTATATGATGTTGCTTGTTGGTCTCTATCATGTTTCGTGTCTATTTCTATCTTTCCCTTTTTCTCAAAACGGTTTTTATAATTTTTTTTTAAAGTTCTGTGTGTTAACTGTTGTGGGTCTGATTTGAATGATTTTGTATCGTGTCTCTTGAGTTGTTTACAGTTTAAAGAGAAGACTGTTGGGTTTGAGTTGTTACAGTTTAAAGAGAAGACTGTTGGGTTTGAGTTGTTTACAGTTTAAAGAGAAGACTGTTGGGTTTGAATTGTTTACAGTTTAAAGATAACATTACTGGGTTTGAGTTGTTTACAGTTTAAAGAGAAGACTGTTGGGTTTGAGTTGTTTACAGTTTAAAGAGAAGACTGTTGGGTTTGAGTTGTTTACAGTTTAATGAGAACATTATTGGGGTTGAGGTGTTTACAATTCAAAGAGAAGACTGTTGGGTTTGAATTATTTAGAGTTTAATGAGAACATTATTGGGGTTGAGTTGTGTATAATTCAAAGAGAAGATTGTTGGGTTTAATTCGAGAGTTGGTGTTTGTCTGTTGAATTATTTACAGTTCAAATTGTGTGTGTGTGTTTCTTTTATTTTACTCTGATATTAAAGGTGGTATACCAGATTATGATAGATTATACACCACCTATTGAAAATACTTTATTCAGATTTACTATATTATGTATTTAAGTTAGATTTACACTTGGTATTAAATATATACCAGATTCTGATAGCTCTTTACACCAACAAAATTATAAATACTTTATTAAAATTTCATATATTTTGCAACCAGTTTATTTAGATTATTTTTGTTTTTACTCTGATGTTGAAAATATGCCAGATTATGAGAGCTCTTATACGCCAACACTTTTTAAAATACCTTATTTAAAATACCTTATTTTAAAATACCTTATTTTAAAATTGATTATTGTGCGTCGGAAACGAAGATAAATCTGGAGCAAAAAAAGAGAAGTGCTGAAAATAAAATGAAATTTATCATGAAAACTGGAGAAGATAACATTATATAAGACCACACCATTTTAAGACCACTGCATTTATATTTAAAATCTTAAGAAACGAAGATAAATATGGAGAGAAAAAAAGAGAAAAATGCTGAAAATAAAATAAAATTTATCATGTGAAAACTGTAGAGGATAATATTGGATAAGACCACACCATTTTCGTTTAAAATACGAAGAAGAAATAATATATAGAAAGAGAGAAAAAAAGAAAATAGTAAAAAATCTCTATGTCACTTTGAAGAGACCTCTCATCTCAGAAATTCTCATTACGTCCTCGTTGTCATTTTTTTTGTATTTCTCATCCACGTCTTCTCTCTCTCTCTCTCCCCCCCCCCCCCTTCCCCCCGCTCCCCATCCCCCGTCCATCTGCAGCGTCCTCCCGAAGAACTCATCTAAGCCTCCAGGTGGTGGTGCCGCCGGAGGAACCCGTGCTAAGGGTCGGAGGTCAACGCGTCACTGACAGCGTACTAGGGCCACTTCAGGAAGGAAGTCCCTTGGCCATCACCTGCAGCGTGGCCGGGGGCGTTCCGCCCCCTTCTCTCGTCTGGATGAGGCATAAAAAGGTTAGTAGGAGAAGGAGGTGGAGGAGAAGGAGGAGTATGAGTGAAAGAATGGACTTGTTTATATATGTTTTTGATGGTTGATAAGTAAATACCAACAATGTTATTTTTTAATTATGTCATTACTATTCATGTTCTTTTTTCTTTCTTTTTTATAAGGAGGGATAATTGACTTATTTGTCTCTGTTTTTTGTCAGTTTTGTAAGTAAGTACCACAGGATTTTTTTTTAATTATGCAAGTAAATTCTAATGGATATTTTTGATGAGGGAAAGAATGGACTTGTTTGTCTTTTTTTTTTTGTCAGTTTGTAAGTAAATACCAAAGGTATTTATTTTGATTATGTAAGTGAACTCTAATGGATTTTTTTATGAGGAAAAGAATTGCCTGTTTTGTGTCAGTTGGTAAGTAAATATGAAAGGTTTTTTGAAAATTATGTAATTATATTCTAGTAGTTTTTTATGAGGAAGAATTTACTTGTTTGTGTTTTTTGTCAGTTTGTAAGTAAATACCAAAGGTGTTTTTTTTTTATTATTATGTAAGTAAATTCTATTGGATTTTTTTTTTATATAAGGGAAAGAATTTACTTGTCTATGTTTGTTGTCAGTTTAGTAAGTAAATACCAAAGGTATTTTTTTCAACTATGTAAGTAAATTCTAATGGGTTTTTGTTTTTGAAGGGAAGAATTTACTCGTTTATGTTTTTTGTCTGTTTGTAAGTAAATACCAAAGGATTTATTTTTAAATTATGAAAGTAAATTCTAATGGATATTTTTGGTGAGGGAAAGAATTGACTTATTTGTCTGTTTTTTTTTGTAATATTATAAGCAAATATCAAAAGTATCATTTAAATTTATTTAAGTAAACTCAAATGGATTTTTTTTATGTTTTTTTGTTAGTTTGTAAGTAAATACCAAAAGTATTTTTTTAATTATGTAGGTAAATTCTAATGTGATATATTTGTTAAGGGAAAGAATTTACTTGTCTGTTTTTCTCTGTTTGTAAGTAAATACCAAAGGTGTTTTTTTTATTATGTAAGTAATTTCTAATGGAATTTTTTGATGAGGGAAGAAATTTTCTTCTGTGTTTTTGTCAGTTTGTAAGTAAATATCAAAGGCGTTTTATTTTTTGATGAGGGAAAGAATTTACTTGTCTGCGTTTTTGTCAATTTGTAAGTAAATACCAAAGGTGTTTTTTTTATTTTAGCGCAGAATGACCTAACTTAAGTATATCTTAGTTTAACCAGACCACTGAGCTGATTAACAGCTATCCTAGAGCTGGCTCGAAGGATTAGATATTTTTACGTGGCTAGGAACCAATTGGTTACCTTGCAACGGGACATACAACTTATTGTGATATCCGAGCCACATTGTATCGAGAAATGAATTTCTAATCACCAGATATAAATTCCTCTTATTCCTACCGAATCGGTAGGATAACAAGCAGCCCACTCGTCCAACGAGGAACTTGGCGTTTGGTCTAAATTGTATATATATTCCACCCCAAAACGAATTAACAGCAGGTGAAGGAAAGACTGGTTGAAAATTTATTGGTGCATCAGTTTCTTTGAATAATCCGGTTCTCCCGAAGTCGTATACGAAAATATTCTGTACCTTTCAAGGCTTCTGCTTTCACTTTCATAGCTTGCAAGCACGGCCTGGTTTTTTCAGCGAATTGCATAGTTGAGAAGGTCAGAACGCATTGATTATTGAAAATGACAGAGCCCCAACCTCTTTGTCGTCGGACATTTGGAAACATCTCTGGACGAGACGTTTTTTGTTCAGACCGACGTGAAACACTTCCTCTACTTCAATGTTTAATTTAATTTGGAAAAATAGTAAGGAAATGGGTTTGATTAAGGACATTTTCACGGCTCAACAGCAGCAGCAGCCCCAATATGCAGTAAACTATTTACTTTAAGCGAAAACCAGACGAGAAATAATGCATGGAAACTAGAACTGAAGAGATACAACACATCCCATTGTGGGAACTTCTTTACATACAAGATATGTGACACGTGGAATAAACTGCCACCAGAAGTTGTAAACAACAACAGTGTGGAAGAGCTTAAAAGAAAGCTAGACAAAATCATTATGAGGACACTGTGAATGCACAGTAAAATCCTCTTAGGATGGACTAACAAGTCTTTGAGACATCCTAATCCTTGTTAACTCCTTGTAACTTTTCCAGAATTCCAGAGGTTCCAGAGGTTCCAGAATTTCCAGAGGTTCTTTATTCCTCACACTGCTGGACTGAGGAACAGGCTTCCTACTGCTGGAGATGCCGTGCAATTGGACCTTCAAAATTTAAGTGAAGATGCAGTGCATGACTAACCTTAGGCAATTCCACTTGTTATTTTAATTTGCTGAAATGTTTATATAGTTATTTTATTCATTCGTTGGGTTATTTTTCCTTCGAATGAACACCGTATTCTTTGGAAGCTTGGATTTCGAGTCAGTTGGCCCCCCTGTGGTAGGTTTGTTTCATAGGTTAATAATAATAATAATAATAATAATAATAATAATAATAATAATAATAATAGTTTTGAATATTATGGCTGCTTCAATACTCAATGCTTACGGCCCTCAGAGAAGCCCTCCTCCCTAATAATCATAGTTATTATTTTTTGGTTTTTTAATTGTAGATTCAATGTGCTTGTGGATTTTCTTGTTATTTCTTAAGACATGTTCGATTTAACAACACTATATATATATATATATATATATATATATATATATATATATATATATATATATAGCTATATATATTATATATAATAATATGTGTAGGGAGGTTGTTTATAACGAAATATAACCAAATAGCTCTATCTGTTAAATGGTTAAGTTCAAAAAATGTAAAATAGTATGTATAAAATAATTTTTTATCAATGATATAACGCATAAAATAAAGGAAATTATTATTATACGTTAAAATACATTTTAAACGGAGAGTGACAGGGAAGAATTTTAGAGAAATGGTCAATTTTAGATTGAATGACGTAAGATAAAAACAAATTTCAAATAAGGCAATAGAGCATAACCTAAAAAATATATAATTCCTTAAAGCACATTTTAAACGGAGGCTCAGGAAGAATTTTAAAGAAATGGTCAATAACATAAAAATATATTTTTCAAATAAGCAAATTACCCTTCTTGAAGTAATATACAACGTCGACAGCTTTGTATTAATTGAACGGTCTGCCAGTTTTATTCGATAAAAAAAAAACCAGGAAAGAGAAACTGAAACAGTGAAATAAAAGTCAAGCAGTTTTCTCTACGAGGCCAACTTTTTGTCAGAGAGAAGAGCAGCCACGCCCTTCAAGACTGCTTGAGAAACATTGTAAAGATGTCGTAAAGTCAAGGTTAAACTTGACGTTTAACTTGAAGTTACACAGCTCCTCTCTCTCCGTGATGACTCTTCGATATTTGTTTAGTAATAGGTTAATTTATTTTTTTTTATCTCTAATTGATCTCGTTCTGTATTTTCTGGATGATGATGGTAATAATTAATAATAATAATATAATAATAATAATAAATAATAATAATAATAATATAATAATAATTTATGAACATCGTATTCTTTGGAAGCTTGAATTTTAGTCAATGGCCCCTTTGGTGGGACTGTTCCATATGAATAGAGTTCGTCTTCTGGATAATAATAATAATAATAATAATAATAATAATAATAATAATAATAATAATAATAATAATAATAATAATAATAACATGCAGAGACTCAAGGCGATACTCAAGTCAAAACTCAACGCAGGAAATATGATAAAAGCCATAAACACATGGGCAGTGCCAGTAATAGATACAGCGCAGGAATAGTGGAATGGACGAAGGCAGAACTCTCCGCACCATAGATCAGAAAACCAGGAAACATATGACAATACACAAAGCACTACACCCAAGAGCAAATACGGACAGACTATACATAACACGAAAGGAAGGAGGGAGAGGACTACTAAGTATAGAGGACTGCGTCAACATCGAAAAACAGAGCACTGGGGCAATATCTGAAAACCAGTGAAGACGAGTGGATAAAGAGTGCATGGGAAGAAGGACTAATTAAAGTAGAGGGCGAAGACCCAGAAATATACAGAGGCAGGAGAAGACAGACCGAACAGAGGACTGGCACCAACAAACCAATGCACGGACAATACATGAGACAGACTAAAGAACTAGCCATCGTGACACATGGCAATGGCTACAGAGGGGAGAGCTAAAGAAGGAAACTGAAGGAATGATAACAGCGGCACAAGATCAGGCCCTAAGAACCAGATATGTTCAAAGAACGATAGACGGAAATAAACATATCTCCCATATGTAGGAAGTGCAATACGAAAAATGAAACCATAAACCACATAGCAAGCGAGTGCCCGGCACTTTGCACAGAACCAGTACAAAAAGAGGCCTGATTCAGTGGCAAAAGCCCTCCACTGGAGCCTGTGCAAGAAACATCAGCTACCTTGCTGTAATAAGTGGTACGAGCACCAACCTGAGGGAGTGATAGAAAACGATCAGGCAAAGATCCTCTGGGACTATGGTATCAGAACAGGATAGGTGATACGTGCAAACAGACCAGACGTGACGTTGATTGACAAAGTCAAGAAAGAAAGTATCACTCATTGATGTCGCAATACCTATGGGACACCAGAAGTTGAAGAGAAAGAGAGGGAAAAAATGGATAAGTATGAAGATCTGAAAAATAAATAATAAGAAGGATATGGGATATGCCAGTGGAAATCGTACCCATAATCATAGGAGCACTAGGCACGATCCCAAGATCCCTGAAAAGGAATCTAGAAAAACTAGAGGCTGAAGTAGCTCCAGGACTCATGCAGAAGAGTGTGATCCTAGAAACGGCACACATAGTAAGAAAAGTGATGGACTCCTAAGGAGGCAGGATGCAACCCGGAACCCCTCATACCACCCTATAAATAGCCACCCAGTCGAATTGAGGTACTAGTGATAGAGCAAAAAAAAAAAAAAAAAAAAAAAAAAAAAAAAAAAAAATAATAATAATAATAATAATAATAATAATAATAATAATAATAATAAATAATAATAATAATAATAATAATAATAATAATAAATACCTTCTGCTACTTCATTCGAATGGACACAATATTCTTTGGAAGTTTGAATTTCAAGTCAATGGCCCCTGTAGTGGGATTGTTCCATGTGAATAGGGTTCATCTTCTTCTAATAATAATAATAATGATAATAATAATATTAATAATAGTAATAATAAATACTAATAATACCTTCTGTTACTTCATTCGAATGGACACCATATTCTTAGGATGGTGATGGGATTGTTCCATATGAGTAGAGTTCGTCTCTGAATAATGAAAATGATAATAACAAAAGGTGAATTAATTCAATTTAATAAGAGCAAGCACTTGCAGCTTTTACACCACGACGAAGACACCGTATAATATATCCTTTAATCTCAGGGGTCGTCTACACGCGACTCAAAGTAATGGGTGTCTGTACGCAGTCGCGCCTAATGTCAGGTAGCACGCGATGTGACGATAATTTACAGGAGACTATTTTTTTTATATTTTTGCTTTTAAGACTTCCTCCCTTGCCTTCTGGTTTTTGCTTTTCATTTGGGAAAAAGTAGGTAATGTTTTGTCTCTCGTCTTTAATTTCGAGCTGATGGTAAATATTATGTGGTTATTTTATTTACTTATTCCTTATTTTTTTTAAGAACTGATGATTGATTTTTTTTTTTTTTTTTTTTTTTTTTTTTTTTTTTTTTTTTTTTTTGCATTTCAGAAATTTTGTTGTCACTTGCTAGGTAATTTTTTCATTTGTGAAAGAGTAGGTAATGCGCTTTTTTTTTTCTCTTCATCTCGTCATTCTTTCGAGCTGATAAATATTGTGGAATTATTTTTTTATATTTCATTAATACTAGATGATGGATTGTCTCTGACTTTTGCTTGTTAGAAATCGTCTCGCGTTGGATAATTCTCGCTTATTTTTCATCTGTGAAAAGTAGGTAATGTATTTCTTTTTATCTAATTATTTGTTATGAAATCACGATAAATATCATGTGATTATATTCTTAATTTAATTAAAAACTGACAATGTAGGACGTGTCTTGCGCAGGAGAACGCTTAGTTGTTTGTGAACTAATAATGAAAAACTGAAGTTAGTGAGCAGCATATCATGGGATTCTTGTATTTTCTTTTTATTCCATGAATAACAGATAATATTCTGGTGTTTTTTTGCGTTAAGTAATCGTCTCACGTCGGATAAACGCTTGGTTATTTTATTTCTGTGATACAGAAAAGATCCTTGCAAGCAAAAAAAAAAAAAAAAACGTGTAATTAACTTAATTTTACGTTTCATGAAAAACAGATACTAGATTTTATTATTTTTGAATTTTAGAGATGTCCTCACGTTGTATAAAAGCCTAGGTTTTTCTGTATGGAAAAAATATTCATGCAAGCACAAATAATGGAATAATTGTAATTTTTCATTTCATTAAAACATATTCTTGATTTTCTGTTATTTTTGCGTTTTAGAGATCTCACGTTGTATAAACGCCGGGGTTTTTCTGTATGAAAAATGGTGCTTGCAAGCAAAACATCATGGAATTAACTTCATTTTACATTTCATGAATAACACAGAATAGATTTTCTGTTATTTTTGCATTTTAGAGATGCCCTCACATTGTATAAACGCCCGGGTTTTTCTGTATAAAAAAGGATGCTTGCAAGCAAAAAATCATGAGATTATTGTACTTTTTTCATTTCATGCAAAATAGACAATAACATTTATGCTTCCATTTCAGAAATCTTCTGACATTGTACAAACACTTGGTTATTTCTGTACGTTGAAAAATGAATGATGCTTGCAAGCAAAAAATCATCTTATTATTGTACTTTTTCATTTCATGAAAACCGTGTAATAGAATTACCATGATTTTTGCGTTTTAGTAATCGTCTCACGTTTTATAAAATACTGGATATTTCTGTATAAAGAAATGATGCTTGCAAGCAAGTAAATCATGATATCGTTTTAATTTTTCCATTTCATGGAAAGCAGAGAACAGAATTTACGTTTGAATTTTAGAAATCGTCGCACGTCGTATAAACGCCTGGTTATTTCTGTATAAAAAAACTTTGATGCTTGCAAGCATAATCCCTGGTGACGTCGCAACTGCGCGCGATTATCCGACTAAAATAATCCTCTTTCTTTAATTACGGTTTCCCGAAATAATTGTTATACGCCTGTGCTTTGATTCGACTAGTAAATAAAGGCTTGGATTGCTATTAGCTTACAGCGCTGGGCTTTGTAATTAGCCCTTTGTGTCCTGGGCAAGAATTAGGCCAAAATATTCGGTTAATTATGGTAACTTGGGTTTCATGCGGCTGAACAAACGTTATGCTAATCCGTTCTTTTTTGAGGGAAAATGATACGCCAATGGATTAGGAGGATTTAGGATGAAGTATACAGTGGAACAGTGGAGCAGTTTCCCCCTTCGACAGATTACGGTAATTTAGTCCTGTGTGGAACACTCTCCCTGAGGATGTTCCGAAGTGGGAACCTCTAAAGTCTATTGAATTTTAATTGTTCTTTTGTAAAAATTTTCCTTTTATCTCCTGTTACCTTCTTCGAAATGAACACCTTGATGTTTTGAAGCTTGAATTCCAAGTCAATGGCCCCTTTGGTAGGCTTTGTAATAATAATAATAATAATAATAATAATAATAATAATAATAATAATAATAATAATAATAATCTTTCAAATGATCGCCATATTCGTTGGAAACTCGAATTTCAAGTCAGTGGCCCCTTTGGTGGGTTTTTTTCCATATGAACAAGGTTCATCTTCTGAATAATAATAATATAATAATAATAATAATAATAATAATAATAATAATAATAATAATAATAATAATAATAATAATAATAATCAGTTATTAATGGATTTATCCTTCTTAAACACTTCTGGTGGAGTTGATTAAAGTGTTTTTTAATTTAAGTTAAATTAGACAGTCCGCTACCTGGTCCTGCTATTCGTATTGTTTGTGAATGATCTTGTTGAATTTTTTTTATTCATTTTTTTTCTCAGACTGATCTGCAGCAAATAAATTCATAGTCGGGAATAGTAATTACTGTCGTCACGGAGCGCGTCTGACGTCCATGGTTAATGAGGTTTGATGGTATTTTACTACTGGAGTGACAAGGAAAATTATTTGTGTTTATTTATGGACTCATATATTATATATATATATATATATATATATATATATATATATATATATATATATATATATATATATATATATATATATATAATATACGTATGTGTGAAAACATTATATAAACATATCTATGATTTATTATATGTTTGTGTACGTATGTACATATATATATATATATATATATATATATATATATATATATATATATATATATATATATATATATATATATATATATGAAACATATACATACATACATAGGTATATAATACGTATATACTATTATGATTTGGTATTTACACATGTATCTATATGAAAAAAAAACTCATATGTTCTTTCATATTAAAATATAAATATTTGCCCTTCATGATCTACGCTTTACCATTTAACTATATAACACTTACAACTTATACACTTATAATTCTGCTTTATTTCTGTTTTAATATTTCACATTTGTTTATTTATCCTTTGTAAAGGAACTTTGTCAAATCTCAATCTTCTTCCCCCCCCCCTTCCCCACCCCCCCCCCAGGTCCCCCCCTCGTCCGGTTACCGTCGCCAAGTGAAGGGAGGACAAGAAAATAATGCAAGATCGTAAACATTTACTCTGCCTCGAAACAAGAGCTTTGTTTGAAAAGGTGGTTACACTAACGGAGTCTTCTCTCTCTCTCTCTCTCTTCTCTCTCTCTCTGAACGCTGAGTATTTTGGGGGATTCCAGTGTTCGGACTCGGATGAGAAAAAGTTGTATAAGGAGTTAAATGGTTTGTGTTTCTTACTGCGCTGGTGAATGCTGCAGGGTAGATTCTAACAGAAATATATGCAGACCCTCTCTCTCTCTCTCTCTCTCTCTCTCTATTCTCTCTCTCTCTCTCTCTATATATATATATATATATATAATATAATAGTTTATGATATATATATATATATATATATATATATAGTATATATATAATATAGTATAATATATAACCTATATTGTTTATCTATTTCTTTTCTATAATCTGATCATCTCCTCTCTCCATTTTCTGTCACCTTCTGTTACTTCCTTCAAATGTAACACCTTAATATTCTTTGGAAACTTGAATTCCGAGTCAGACTCCCCTTTGGTGGTCCTGTTCCATATGGACAAGGTTCATCATCACCTTCATAATATAATAATAATAATTATAATAATCATCTTTGTCGTTCGGTAATTCTGAATGAAAATATGTGGGTCGATTGTATTCAGCTGATGGGACGTCTTTTTAGTTTATTTTCCCCTTTCAGTCCATTACGATTCGTTCACATTTTTTTTTTTTTTTTCGATAGAATCCCAGTTGCTTATTTTTTTTTTCTGAGATTTTAATATTTTCCTTCTGTTTTCTGCGTCCTCGTAGTTTTTTAATAAATTATCTTCTATTATCTTCCCTAGAATATCATCACTTACGATCATGTTCGTTTAAAAAAAATAAGGACTAGAATTCAAAATAATTTTCTCTAGAATATCATTACTTACGATGATATCCGTTTTTAAAAAAAATAAGGACTAGAATTCAAAATAATTTTCTCTAGACATCATTACTTACGATAATGTTCGTTTTAAAATATGGACAGAATTCAAAACCGGTTTCCCTAGAATATCATTAATTACGATCATTTTCGTTTTTAAAAAAATAAGGACCGAATTCGAAATAATATTTCCCTAGAATATTTTTACTTACGATGATGTCGGTTTTAAAAAAATAAGGCCAGAATTCAAAATAACTTTCCCTAGAATGTCATTACTTGAGATAATGTTCGTTAAAAAAAATAAGGCCAGAATTCAAAATCATTCGTATATTTTCCGAGAATTCATAAGGAATTTTTCTTGGCAATCCTTTCTATTGAACTTCTATGTGATATTTAGGCCAAGGCCTAAGGTCATTCAGCGCTGAAAATAATATTGAATCAACTGTCATGAGATATTTGAAGGAAAGTAAGATGGAGGAAAGAGAATATGGACGGAGGTACAGTTAAAAGAAATGAAAGGGTTTGCAGATAGGGCCCGAAGTAACGCTGCAAAGAGCGTTTTAAGTAATGCCTACAGCGCACCGTGTGAGGTGCACTGGTGGCACTCACTATATTTCTACAAATGAAATATATTTCATTATTCATTCTGCCTTTGGAATAGTATCGCCAAGGATGACATTCTTATATTAAAAAATGCAAAAGATTGAATTCACTTCCACTTTTTAGTAAAACTAAATTTCTCTGTTACTTTTAATTTTTTTTATATTGGGTGGTGGTGGGTGGGGGCTGTTGTTTCTCAGGAGGATAGCATCTTCGTGCGCTCTCTCTCTCCTCTCTCTCTCTCTCTCTCTCTCTCTCTCTGGAAATGAAATCATCTGGGGTCCTAGAATTTATCCAAGGGTCCTTCCTCTCTCTCTCTCTCTCTCTCTCTCTCTCTCTCTCTCTCTCTCCTCTCTCTCGAGTTCAGAATGGCATCAAATTTCCTGTTCTTCCCTCTTTTATGGTTTCTGCTTCCTTTTTCTTCAAGACCACTTTGATCCCTGGAGAGATTAGAATATTTGCTGAGTCTGGAATGGCCCGCTGTTTTAAAAGGGGCTGTTCTTCTTCTCCCTTCCCTGGAATTCTTGAATTCCTCGTGTGGGTCACTTTTTTTTTTTTTTTTTTTTTTTTTTTTTTTTTTTTTTTTTTTTTGTAATTCCAAAGATTAGAAATGAAAAAGAAAAACTGGAAATGAACTTGAATATGTTGCACTTCAAAGATATCTTGGGTCATTTTTTTTTATTTTTGGATTTCTGAGGCCTGCTGTTGTTTGCTAGTTTTTTTATGTTTTAAAAACATGCAGTTTTTTACGAATAATCGTAAATAAAACGGGTTTGATTATGAACTTGAATTCCTTGAACTTTAAGATATCTGTTGTCATTATTTTTTCGATTTCTGAAGTATGCAAGTGTTTGCTAGTTTTAATCATCAACTTGAATTTCGTGAACTTGAGTTATCTGCTGTTATTATTTTTTTCGATTTCTGAAGTCTGCCATTGTTTGCTAAATTTTTTTATATATATAAAACGGGTTTAATTATGGATAGCATTTTGTGAAACACTGAAGTTAGATTCATATCGATAGGTTTATACTAGTATTCGTAAATACTCGTAAATACCGGTTTAATTTTGGATAACAAATTGTGAAGTTGATGCTAAATTCATATCTGTAGTTGTTTGCTAGTATTCGTAAATACAACCGGTTTTATTATTGATAAAAATTGTTAAATTGATGCTAAATTCATATCTGTAGTTATTTGCTAGTATTCGAAAATAAACCCGGTTTAATTTTGGATAGCAGATGGTGATGAAATACGGGTGTTATATTCATTCCTTTAGTAATTAACGTAGTCCAGAATTACTGTTCATGACCAAATGTATTCATGAAAATATTTATTTTTTGTAAAAAAAAAATTGCAATAGGTAATTCATTATGATTCGCGTAGATAGGAATATACTATTTTGAATATGTTTTTTCTATGCTTGGCATATGGTCATACTATTACTTGATACAAATATTCTTTTTATATTCATACGTGGTATATGGTTATACTATTTTTTCATACAATTACTTTCTTTTTATCGATGTGCTTTTAATTGTTATTTAATTTCTATTATTTTTTTAATTTGGTCTACCACAGTCATCCTATTCGACTGGGTGGTTTTTATAGTGTGTGTGTGGGGGTCCCGATTGCATCCTGCCTCCTTAGGAGTCCATCCCTTTTCTGGCATATCCCATATCCTTCTTATTTCTATTTTCAGATCTTGATACTTATCCATTTTTCCCTTTCTTTCTCTTCAACTCTGGTGTCCCATGGTATTGCGAATCAAAAGTTGATACTTTCTTCTTGATTCTGTCAATCAACGTCACGTCAGGTCTATTTGCACGTATCACCCTATCTGTTCTGATACCATAGTCCCAGAGGATCGTATCACCCTATCTGTTCTGATACCATAGTCCCAGAGGATCTTTGCCTGATCGTTTTCTATCACTCCCTCAGGTTGGTGCTCGTACCACTTATTACTGCAAGGTAGCTAATGTTTCTTGCACAGGCTCCAGTGGAGGGCTTTTGCCACTGAATCTTGCCTCTTTTTGTACTGGTTCTGTGCAAGTGCCGGGCATTATCGCTTGCTATGTGGTTTATGGTTTCATTTTTCGTATTGCACTTCCTACATATGGAGAGATTTTTTATTTTCCGTCTATCGTTCTTTGAACATATCTGGGTTCTTAGGGCCTGATCTTGTTCCGCTGTTATCATTCCTTCGTTTCCTTCTTTAGCTCTCCCCCTCTGTAGCCATTGCCATGTGTCATCGCTGGCTATTCTTTTAGTCTGTCTCATGTATTGTCCGTGCATTTGGTTTGTTGGGCCAATTCCTCTGTTCTGTTGCATTCTCCTGTCTCTGTATATTTGGGGGTGGGTCTTCGCTACTTTATTAGTCCTTTTCTTCCCATGCACTCTTTAGCCACTCGTCTTCACTGGTTTTCAGATATTCAACCAGTGCTCTGTTTTATTATTATTATTTTATTATTATTATTATTATTATTATTATTATTATTATTATTATATTATTATTCAGAAGATGAACCCTATTCATAAGGAACAAGCCCACCACAGTGGCCACTGACTTGAAATAAGAAGTGCAGCGAAATTCAGATAGAAAAGATCTCACTTATCAAATAGAAAAATGAAAAAAATAGATTAATAAATTAACAAGCATGAATCAAAATTAAATTCGCTTTTGTAAGGAAATACATTGTAGTATTAATCCAAAATTCCTAATGGCAAATTGATTGCCTTTTAGATTGGCAAAATAAACAACAGCATATTTCAACCAAATATGGATAAAAGCCTAAGTTGATTTTAAGATCGAGTTCAGGGAATATGTTATCTCTCTCTCTCTCTCTCTCTCTCTCTCTCTCTCTCTGTGTGTGTGTGTGTGTGTGTGTGTGTGTGTGTGTGTGTGTGTGTGATCCATTTCTAGGAATAACTTCTTAAATGATGTTAGCAAAGTTAAGTATTGGTAAATTATTCTCTCTCTCTCTCTCTCTCTCTCTCTCTCTCTCTCTCTCTCTCTCTCTGTAAATTTAGAGTAACTTCCTAGAGAGTTATTAATGATATTATTTGGTGAAATTCTCTCTCTCTCTCTCTCTCTCTCTCATGCAACTTTTATTTGCAAGCACCATTACCACTTTGCAATATTGCCCCTCCGCCTTGGCAGCATTTACAAGAATTTCCTGATAACCAGATCGTCTGGGAATGTGAATGGGAATGGAATTCCAGCTGCCATTTGTCGTTCTTCTCGAACAAATTTTGACGATTCCTAAAGACATAAGAAGGAAAAGGTTCCAAAAAGAGCGATTGCGCTTTATGCAAAATTTATTATATATATATATATATATATATATATATATATATATATATATATATAAATTATATATATATATGTTTGTATGTATAAATATATTGTATTTTACATCTGCCTATATTTTATACGTATATATATATATATATATATATATATATATATATTGTGTGTTTGCGCGTATAATATATATATATATATATATATATATATATATAATATATATATATACACACATAAACTAACAGCCCTTATATACAGACACGTATGCCCGTGTATATCTACCTACCTACACACACACAGACACACACACATCCTGACCCCTCAAGACTTCTTCCGTGAAGTCCTCTCTCTCTCTCTCTCTCTCTCTCTCTCACATCCAAGAAATTAGAAACGGGACGGACCAGATACCGCCTTGAGGAAGTAACAAAAAAAAAAAAAATAAAAAAAAAAAACCGTTAAGCGGAACGGCGTTGGGGGCGCGGCTCGCATTCTGGGAGGGGTGTGTGGGGGCGGTGTATTTATTGTTAGGTGTAGATTTCAGTTAACCACGCGGTATACAATGCAAACGGAGGTCATTCGCTGGGGGCAAATGGCTTTTACCCCGAGACAGCGAAGCCCAACGCTGAATTACTGAATGGTCCCGCGACGTAACTTCCCGTCCTCGGAAAGTTTTGGTGCATCAGAAACAATTCAATAATTCCTTCCCCCGTCTTGTTAAGCGGTTGGCCCCCGACTTTGGAACACGGAAAGAAGAAGAAGAGAAGAAAACAGGGAGAATAAGAAGCAGACAAAAACAAT
>NC_087208.1:49767559-49785059 GCF_015104395.2 Macrobrachium nipponense | reverse complement strand
AACAATGTGACAACGCCCGTCCAGGCGTCGATAACCGTCACTATGAACTGTGAGTATGAGGGAAGGAGGAGTTCGTCTCTCTCTCTCTCTCTCTCTCTCTATGGGGCTTTTGTCCAAAAGTACTTCTTCATGGCAGTGCTTGTTTCGAAGCAGTTTTTCTATTTTGGGTTTGTGTAATTCTTTTATATTATATATATATATAATATATTATATATATATATATATATAATATATAATATGTATATATATATATATATATATTATATAAAAGGTATAATCCACGAAGGAAAATAAACAACGTTTGCTTTTTACTTTTATTTATGCATTTCACGTTCCAAACTTTCGTGATTCAGTTATATATATATATCTATATATATATATATATATATATATAGTATATATATATATATATATATATATGCACAAATAAAGGTAATAAGCCACAAAGGAAAGTGAAACACAGGAAGAGCAGTTGAGTCGAAAGATCTTGCAGCTGCATCCAGTGTTTCACTTTCCTTCGTGGCTTATACCTTTATATATATATATATATATATATATATATATATATATAGATATATATATGGTACTATATGTATAGTATATATATATATATAATATATATATATATATATATATATATATAGGAAATAAAGCCACGAAGGAATGTGAAACACTGGATGTAGCTGCAAGATCTTTCAGACTCAACTGCTCCTTCCTGTGTTTCCACTTTCCTTTGTGGCTTATACCTTTATTTATGCATTATCACGTTCCAAATTTTCGTAATTCAGTTATATATATATATTATATAGATATATATATATATATATATATATATATATATATGTATATATATATATATCTATATTATATATATATATATATTATGATGTATAACTGAATCACGAAAGTTTGGAACGTGATATATATATATATTTAATCTATAGATATATATATATTATATATATATATCTATATCGATATATATTATATTACTATATATAATTATATGCTTATCTTATACATCCGATGCCAATTCGTGTTTTTTTACGTTGGCGAATCGTATGATTTGATATCGATGACCGAAACATTACTGGTTTGGAAGCCAATGAATAAGTTAACTGGCAAAACGTGTTACAGGCGAATTAATATTAAAAAAACTAATCTGAACATAATCTTCAATCACTCTGCCGCCAGGAAAAACTTGGAAAACAAATTAGAATGCAAATAAATTGGGGTGAAAAAAAAATGAAGTGAATTGCGCCCAGCGAAAGTGAAAAATATAAATAATATTCATTCAGTCTCTGTTTGCAACGTCAGGATCGATCACGTTGTTCGTCCATATAAACATTATATATATGATATATATATATATATTAGATATACATATATATATATATATATATTATATATTATATTTATATATATATAATATATATTATATATATATTATTATATATATGTATATGTGTATATATATATATATATATATAGATATATAAAATATATAAATATATTATTTATATATATTTTTATATATATATATATATAATATATAGATATGTATGTACATCTATATACTATACTATATATATCATATAATTATTAAATATATATATATATATATATATATATATAATATATATTATATATAATATATATAATATTCCAAATAGATATATATAATATATATATATATAGTATATATATATATTATATATTATCTATATATATATATATAAATATATATCTTATATATATTATTCATATATAATTATCCACTATATATATATATATATATATATATCTATATATATAAATATATATTATAGTTATATATATATATATATTATATATATAACTATACATATGTATATATATATATATTGTATATATATATATATATAAATATATATATATATATATATCTCTATATCTATCTATATATCTATGTCTCTTGTATATGTATATCTATATATATATATATATGTAATATTCATATATGTCTATATATATATATGTATTGTATTTAATTATCTATATATATATATATATCTATATATCATCTATTAAATATATATATTTCTATATATGTAAACTATATATATATACTCTTCTAGTATATATATATAATATTTATATATATATAAAATATATAAAATATATATATATATCTATATCTCTATATTATATTATAATATATTATATATAATTCCTCGACTTTTCCTAATGGTATTTCGCTTATTTTAAAAAAAGTCACGTGGATCTTCTGTGGGAGTTTTTAAGCCATGTATATCTACTATATTAATATATAATATATATATCTATATTATATATATCTCTATATCTATATATATATATATATATAGACACACACATATAGCTATGTATATCTTAGTATATTATATGTATATATATATATATATCTCTATATTACCTCTTCTATATTAAAATAAAAGTAAGGTAACGCGTTTCTATGCATATGGCACAAAAATTTTTTTTATTATAAATATGTATATATTATAATAATCTTATATATATAAGTATATCTAATCTTTAGTATATAATATACATATATTTATATATAAAAAGTAAACAAGTAAGGGTAATAGCGTTTCTATGCATATGCACAAAAATTTTTTTGATTAATTAAAATAAAAGAAATTGTAAGAAAGGCTTGTAATATTTTCTATTTATTTTTGTCTATTGTTTCAAAAAGCACAAAAACGTAAATAAATATAAGTAAAATGAAAAGTTCCAAGCAAGACCTGCAAAACTTTCACTTAGTTGGGTTTACTCCATAATCACAAAAGAAATTATGAATAAAAATAAAGTTTAAAAAATTCTCAGCAAGTCTTGAAATATTTTTTTGAATTAATTTATATATTGACATTCCTAAATGACTCCCAGTACGATTATTTTGTTAGAGTTTTTTTTTCTTGTTCTGAAAATGCCTCTGATAGACAGTGAAATAAGAGAATTTAAAAAATATCGAGGTAAACATTTCCACTTTGTCAGAGATGCTTCGAGCAGGGGAAAAAAATAAACGACGGGAAATTTTATGTCCGCAACCTCTGCAAAGCTTAACCCAAACCAAGGAAAGAGAGAGAGAGAGAGAGAGAGAGAGAGAGAGAGAGAGAGAGAGAGAGAGAGAGAGAGAGAGAACATAAAAATAGACGCTAAGACTTAATTCCAGGTCAGGAGATTGAAATAACGGATTGCTAAATAGCAGAGAAATGTGATGGATGAGGGAATTCTAGTTTTCGGAGTTGAGGAGAAATAATGATGCGCAGATCAATACGACCGAATCAAGAAGGGAAGTGAAGTGCGTAGAATTATTATTATTATTATTATTATTATTATTATTATTATTATTATTATTATTATTATTATTATTATTATTATTATTATTAAGAAAATAATTATAGTGGCATGAGTCTTCAAATGGAGAAGTAAGTCCACAGTTGTTATTGTTATTATTATTTTATTAAACGTGATGGCTGCCTCAGCAGCGTTACGCTTGCAGAATAAAGCAGAAAAATTAATTGAATACTACCATTATGGCAAAGTAAAGCAGATAAATTAGTAGAAGACATTACGGCAGAGTAAAGCAGATAAGTTAGAAGAATACAACTTTTCAACCATTAAGGCAGAGTAAAGCAGATAAATTCGTAGAATACAACCATTATGGCAAAGTAAATGCAGAATACAATAACAACGAAAAATTCCTTGTCTCAAGCAATTTCAGCTGAGATAGGAATGAAGAAATGACAAAATCATGGAACAGAATGACAGAGAACAAAGATAATGACGTAGGGACAACTAGAAAAAAAAAGATAATTAGGTCAACGTCGTAGCGGGAATAATGAAATGACAGATTAATGGGGAAGCATGACAGAAAGCAACTATAATGACATGTAAAAAAAACCTTAAAAAAAAAAAGATAGAAAATAGATAGAGCAACGTGGTAGTAACCCCAACTTAAAACGAAAAGGAGAAATGGCGTAGTTATATTGCAACGATCGACAATTTGGGACCGTAATGGTCCCGGGGGAGGCGGTATTCCTCGTAAATCACATCCGTTGTTAAGAAGAAGAAGAAGAAAAAAGTATGATGTTCAACAGATTGGAAGCAATTGGGCGGTCGATATGCATTTGCAAAGGCGCCTTACACCCCTCACGAAAGGAGGAACTTGTATAGGTCGAAGCGTGTGTATTTGTGTAGTACATACATACATATATAGTATATGTATACACACACACACACATATATATATATATATATATATATATATATATATATATA
Source organism: Macrobrachium nipponense (assembly GCF_015104395.2). Classification (NCBI taxonomy): domain Eukaryota; kingdom Metazoa; phylum Arthropoda; class Malacostraca; order Decapoda; family Palaemonidae; genus Macrobrachium; species Macrobrachium nipponense. The sequence goes on along the minus strand of NC_087208.1, from coordinate 49,780,757 downwards.
TACACACATATATATATATATATAATATATATATATATCATATATATATAAATATATATATTATTCCATCACCTTTAAGTTACTTATTTTTTATATGCACAAACTTTAAAGTTAAGCTGGAAACAATAAACGTGAAGGGGGAATTATAACTGGCAAGTGGTAGCCACTCGGTGGATTCGAACCACCGAATGCATCTACCCCTGACTTCAGTAGCGAATTCTTTTGCTATATATATATATATATAATATATATATATATATAGTATATATATATGTATATATGATCTATATATATATATATATATATTTACACATACACACACACACCTCCCTTGATGGCTATGTTGTTTAAGGATCGCTACTGTAGTCCTGAGTTCTTCCCTTCCGTGGTTCGAGCCCACGAGATAACGAACTTATCATCTACTAAAAAAGATTCCCCTTCGGTTAACATATATGAAAATATATTATTTCCGAGGTAGAGCGAATTGGATCTTAAAGGACATTTGTAGATTAATACTTGTATATGAACTACGGCGGTGTGATTAAGTTAATTCATATGTGTGTATATATATATATATATATATATATATATATATATATATATATATATAGTCAAAGTAACGTAATTTATTGATTGTTTATTTTAAAATCAGCCTTGTACCTTAGTTTTAAGTGTTCTCTTATATTCAGTTCAGCATCTATTTTTTTTACGTTAACGTAACGTTCAGTGGCTTTGCTCAGTGATTCCTCCTCTTGTTGTGAATTACCTAACTATCGTGTTAACGATTGTTTTTATTTTGTTTTCGAGTTGGAATGGAACTGTAGTGCGGTGAGTGGAGGCCGGCCTAAGACAGTTCGGGCCTGTATAAGCTATTGGACGCATGCTCTTTTGTTAGCAGCCTTCTGGAGAGTAATCTTACGCCTTTTGAAGGATTACTTCGACGGACCCTCCCTTGGAAGTGGTTTTCCGTTGATGTGCCGAGCCACCTACGGCGTACGTACATCGTTGGAGTTTGATCACGGCTGTGATATCGCAGGTGATAGTCAATTGCGACTCCTGTACTCCTGTTTCCCGCCTGAGGATTTGGCGGAAGGACGTTGGCCGCCGGTGTCCCGCCACACGAGGAGGCGTACGCCAACCACTGTCCTGTGTTGTCCGTCTCCAGCTGCTGGTCCAGGAGACCTAAGGGCTCTTGAGGAGGCACGTAGGGAGGCAATTGCCAGGTAAGAGGAGATATCCTGTGTTGTTCCTCGGGATCGAACTCGACTCCTGTGCCTACCTGGGCAATTTGTAAGCTCCCCTGTTTAGCTGTTGGAAGGTTGAAGTGACCTCTGTGAACTCCTCTGCAAGTCGTTGTACGTGAGGATTTAAGTACTATTTAAGAATGAAGTCTTATTTGTATATGTATATATGGTTATATTGAGTCAGGAGTATTGTGTATTCATTGCCCCTCTGAATATTTGTTTGAATTAGTTTTAAGTTTAGTACCGACACGGATAGGTAGGAGGTTTAAGGCTTTCTTTGCTTTTATTTTCTCTGGACTTCCTTCCTTCTAATAGTTATAGGTTAGTGGTTATATTATTGGGCCCGTGTTATTATTTGAGCCTTTGGCACATTATATTCTTTACTTTGTTAGGGACAGCTTTCAGTGTTAGGAATCTAGTGAGCACGTTATTTTTTCCTTGTATTTTGTGTATTTACTGTTAAGTTTTCTCACAAGGCTGATTTAGTGTTGAGTGTATTTTATAAATAAATATTGTTAATTTTATTCTGGTGTTTGTGCCCACATTCCTCTTACCCTGTGTACTTTCTTACCGCCTACCATCCCTGTGATTATTGAAGTATAAAGAACATGCATTACGGCCAAAGGGGTCGTAACATATATATATATATACATATATATATATATATATATATATATATATATATATATATATATATAATATATATATATATTGTGTGATTAATTACGTGTATTCAATCATACATTTGCAATTTATGTATGCTGCCAAAATAAATTAAACAGCTATTTATCTTTTCATATAAATACAAATGAATCTCCAATACATACGAACACACACACTCCCAGGCGCATTGACATCATCATGACATATATATATTTTTTCGTTCGTATGCCTGCGCGCGGCTCGGGCTTACGTCCCAAATTAAACGCCATAAAGATCACAGCCTTATTTGTATAAACATTTGTGTACCGGCCATTACCAAGCGCTCGTCGGCTTTGTCCCTCATTTCATCACCTGGAATAATAACTGTATTTGCAAGTTATTTGCAGCAATATGCAATCATGCCAATAACGCTGCTTTACGTCCTCCGACGGGAACGCCTGTGACGTACATACGTACGCACGTACGTACGTAATCGGAATAAATTCAATATTCATAAATTTCTTTTAATCATATGACGATGTAATGGACGGAGATTTACGGCCGGAATAACGCCTGATGGCCGCAGAGAGAGAGAGAAAGAGAGAGAGAGAGAGAGAGAGAGATTCTTGTATGAGAGGGAGACAGACAGACAGATAGAAAGAGAGGGAGATTGTGTGAGTGCGTGGGTTTGTAATTGAGAAAGAGACAGTTGCATGTAGAAGAGAGAGAGTTGCTTGTATAAGAGAGAGAGAGAGAGAGAGAGAGAGAGATAGTTGCATATAGAGGAGAGAGAGAGTTGCATATAGAAGGGAGAAAGAGAGAGAGCGTTGCTTGATTGCTTGTAGAAGCGAGAGAGTTGCTTGTATGAGAGAGATAGAGAAATAGTGTGTAAGAGATAGAGAGAGAGAGATAGAGAGAACATGTGTGTATGAGAGAGAGAGAGAGAGAGAGTGCTTGGTGATTAGAGAGAGAGAGTTGTTGTGCTTGGAGTTGCTTGTATGAGAGAAATAGAGAATATGTGTGTATGAGAGAGAGAGAGAGAGCGTTTGCGTGGGATCTTAACGCCACACACCAGGCCATTCATTTACAATAACGGACGGCTATTGTTATCTGTCCTGTTATCGTTATACGTTTTCGGAATCTACGATATGTGTTTCACCCCCACGCCCCGCTCCAACAGCCCCCCCCCCCTCCCCCTCCCCCCGGTTGATGTATATTCGCGCCGGGAAAAAAATTGATGAAATAGGTCTATTTTGGTTCACGACCTGGAACCTGAATTATATGGATGCGGTGATTTGACAAACTTCAGGCCTGGGTGGATCGGTGGACGAGGTGATTCATGTTTATGATGGGATATCATTTGAGCTTTGGCCGGATGGTATATATATATATATATATAATATATATATATATATATATATATATGTATATATATATAATGCCTCTCATTAAGCTACATTTATCCTTTGATATCAAATTCGCTCTACCCCTTAATTATATATTTTCATATATGTTAACAGAAGGTGATTTTTTCTTTCTTTTTTTTTCTAGTGGATAGGGACCTCTAGTGATAGCCTTGTGGATAAAGAGCTTCACTGGGACGTTTCCCTGGAATTCTTGGTCGGCTTTGGTGGTTCGAGCCCATGAGCCGACGAATTTCTTATCAAGTAGAAAAATTTCCCTTCAGTTAACATCTTTGAAAATATATCAATTGCGAGGTGGAGCGAATTAGATATTCAAGGGGGGTTTGTAACTTAATGAGAGAATATGTGTGTATATATATATATATATATATATATATATAATATATATATATATATATTTATATATATAATATATGTATGTGTGTGTGCATATTATATATTTCATAATCATTTACATTCCAGAAACTTAAAGTAAAAAGAAAAACAAACGTATATTTTATCTGACCATGATAATTGATCAAAAACTCTTCTTCATGCTCAAGTCAGTGTGTACGATTCCCGAACCGAGGACTACTGTGTGTGTGTGTGTGTCAATTGAACGAGAAAAGAACAAACCTTACTTTTATCTGTTCCAAGCGACGTAAAGAATTCATCCACTTATCCGCCGAACTCCTCCTCCTCCCCCAGCGGTTTTCGACGAATCGGCGAACGAAAGAATGATGACGAGCGAGCGAGCGATCCAGGTAACAGTCGTCGTGTATAATTCACGACGACTCGGGGCCTTAAAATCGGCGCCTGTATAATTCATGGCGAATTTGGCTTCCGAATACGAGATGCGGAGACCGGCCACGCCCCCCTACCCGGCCGCCCGTCCGCCTATTTGCCAGTTTAGTTTGTTACCCGTAGTCGACTTTGCAGCTCGAGACGTAGATCGAGATAGATAGATAGATAGGTCGGTAGATAGGAATAAAAAATAAAGAATAAAAGATATGATTGGCGATACTCGAGAGTTACAAATGCCCCCAGTCAGAAAGGAGAGGACGGCTATTGTTAGCTCTCTCGACGTAACCTGAGATGCAATTGGTGTCTCGGTTGATATATTTTTCCTTTTTTGTTTTGTTTTTTCAGTTTTTATATTTGTTTTTTCTATGATTTTTCGTTCGATTATTCAAGTGGAGGGTCATACGTATTTGCCTGGGTACGTTTTTTTTCTTTCTTTTAATATTTTTTCTGGTTTTACGTCCCCCTTTTTTTTCGTTCGATTATTCAAGTGGAGGGTTATGTCTGCCTGGGTATGTTTTTTTCTAATTTTTTTAGAATTTTGCTTGCTGTTGTGTTGGTGAAATCTGACTCTTGATCTTTATATTTTTTAATTTTTTCCTGTTCTTTTTTTTCGAATATATAAGCGGAGGGTTATATTTGCCTGGATATATTTTTTTCTCTCGAATAGTTTTTTATAGAAAGTTCTGTTTGTTGTTGTCGTGGGTTTTAAAACTCTGCTATCGACGGTTACATTAATTAGTGAACACAGGGAAACGGAGAGAGAGACAGAGATAAGAACAGCGAAGAGAGAGATAAGGAACATTGCAGAAAAATCTCCTCAGCTAACATTGACAAAATAATGCTTTTTTAAATAACATGCAGTGTTTTTCCTGTGGGGGAATTTGAAGTTAAAATCGGGGATTTGTGTATATTATATATTTATACGTATATATACATACATACATACATGCATATATATATATATATATATATATATATATATATATATATATATATATTGGGTGTTTGTATGTAGGTATGCAATACATTTTAGCCAATACCTGTAGTTTGTACTCCGATTATTATTATTATTATTATTATTATTATTATTATTATTATTATTATTATTATTATTATTATTATTATTATTATTCAGAAGATAAACCCCTATTCATTGGAACAAGCCTAACATAGAGGTCATTCCCAAGGCTACTGCAGAGAGAGAGAGAGAGATAGAGAGAGAGAGAGAGACCGATTGTTCCCTCAGATCCTCGCAAAATTGGACCACGGGCGGACAACAATCAGCCCGAGACTCAAATTTTACACTTCTCGTCCGGTCGCAACAAAGGCGTATTGACGCCGAGCGCGAGAGAATACGCTTTCTGAGCGCGACCTCCGATCAAAAGCTTTCGTTGACAAAAGGTTTATCGACGCTTTGCGTTGCCCAGGAAGGGATGGAAATAGTGGGTTTGTAATAGGTGTTAAGACGTAGTGGAAAGGCTAAAAAAAGACTGGCTATTGGGTTTATAATTTAGGTGCTAAGTTTTTAGTAAGGGTAAAAAAGGCTTTCAAAAAAAGTCTTTGCCGATTGGGTTTATAATAGGTGTTAAGAAGTAGTGGCAAGGCTTAAAAAAGGGCTAAGAAAAGACTTTGGCGATTGGGTTTATAATAGGTGTTAAGACATAGTGGCAAGGCTTAAAAAAAGGCTGAAAAAAGGACTTTGGCGATTGGTTGTAATCGGTGTTAAGATAGTGGCAAGGCTAAAAAAGACTGGCTATTGGGTTTATAATAGGCTAAAATAGACTTTGGCGATTGGGTTTATAATAGGTGTTAAGATATAATGGCAAGCTTAAAAAAATGACTAAAATAGACTTCGGCGATTGGGTTTATAATAGGTGTTAAGACATAGTGTTAAGACTGAATAAAATATAGCTAAAAACAGACTTTTGCGATTGGGTTTATAATAGGTGTTAAGACAATGGCAAGGCTTTAGAAATACTGAAAAAGTACTTAGGCGATGGGAAAGTGTTGGAAATAGTGGATATATGAGGTTTTTAGGCAGAGTGAAAAAAAAAAAAAAGGGGGGAAAAAAAAAAAATGAAAAAAAAATTTAAAAGATAAAAAGGAAAGAAAATTATAAATAGGAGAGAGAGAGAGAGAGAGAGGAGAGAGAGAGAGAGTTCACATCTAATATTATACATGCAAATATAGCATAAGCGTTTTTATTACTTGAGAGAGAGAGAGAGAGAGAGAGAGTTCACAACTAATATTATAGATATAAATATAACATAAACGTTTTTATTACTAGAGAGAGAGAGAGAGAGAGGTAGTTCACACCTAATATTATACCTGTACATATAGCATAAGCGTTTTTATTGCGAGAGAGAGAGAGAAAGAGAGAGAGAGAGAGAGAGAGAGAGGTAGTTCACATCTAATATTATCATACTATAATAGGCGTAATGTCTGTCTGACTGTCTGTCGTTCAATCACGGCCAAACGGCAGGTCAGATGGGCATGAAACTTGGCAGGGTTATGGTGGGGACCCCTAAGGTGGTTTGTAATGGGGTTTCATCCAACCTACCCCCCTCCTTTGTAGGGGGTTGGTGTGAGAAGGGATTCCCTGAAACGGAGCTGTTTCTGGCCGTGAAACGAGGCTGGTTATTCCCGTAGACTTAGTTACTTTACGATTTTTCATACATAATTTCTGTACAACTTCCCGGGAGAAAGTCGCGAATATTTCAGCTCGGACACAATAGAAGATGAAAATTATCATCAATATCCGCAAGATTTTTTGAATAACTTAAATCCATCGGAACTGCCAGAGCACAAAATAACGTTGAAGAAGTACTGCCCGGTAATGTTGCTTCGGAATTTTGATCCTGCCAATGGACATTGCAACAGAACGAGGTACACCGTTATGGAGCTAAACTCCCACGTCATCGAAGCAGTGATAGCAACGGGCCCTCACACCGGCAAATGTCTGTTCATCCCCCGGATTCCTCTGATGCCTTCGAACAACCAGTTTCCGTTATAGTTACGGTGCAGGCAGTTTCCCATCAACCTGGCCTTCTCATTCACTGCAAACACGTCGCAGGGCCAGACTTTGGATCGTGTTGGTGTGTTTCTGCCGTCACCCATGTTCACGCATCGCCAACTGTATGCGGCGATGAGCAGAGCAACTGACTCTGCCAACTTGAAATTAAGTTGTGGACTAACTGATAATATTGTGTACAAAGAGGTTCTGTAATAGGTATAAATAAAAATCGCCCTTATTTTAATATTGCTGAACAAATAGTACATATAAATTTTTCACTTCTGCACCCGTATTTTATCACCCATCGTAGATGGGTCAGTTTGCTAGTACATGTAAATATAGCATAAACGTTTTTATTACTATCTAATATTATAATGTAAATATAGCATAAGCGTTTTTATTACTAAAGAGAGAGAGAGGGGGGGTGGTTGGTTGGTGGCTGGCCTGTTGGCTAATATAGAATCAATAACAGCTGTTGTAAAGAGATGGGACTTTCCATTACCTATTCATGCGAAGCAATTGCTTTTATTTACTTCCTAACGATAGCATCAGGATATAGTTTCACTCGTTAATGAGCTTCCGTGTCAAAGGCAAACGCCCCTTCCTCCCCCTCCCCCTCAACCCCCCTCCCTTTTTTTCATTCATATCAGTGCTACGCCTGGTTTTGTTGGCTCCGATTAATCAGCTGTGAACGAGCCTTAGATTTAATCTCTCTCTCTCTCTCTCTCTCTCTCTCTCTCTCTCTCTCTCTCTCTCTCTCTCTCTCACAAATAAGAAAATGTATATTATTGCAGACAGTTTCTCTACATTACACAAGCAAGCACTTCTGCTCTCTCTCTCTCTCTCTCTCTCTCTTCTCTCTCTCTCTCTCTCTCTCTTCTCTCTCAGAATTGCTTGTCTCCAAGCGACCATCGTGTGTGCTTGAAGGTGTGCTCAGGCGTATCTCTCTCTCTCTCTCTCTCTCTCTCTCTCTCTCTCTCTCTCTCTGTCCAAGTGTCTGTTCTCCATGAAACCCAGAAACAGAGAATATCGGCCAAGAAATATGGACTACTAAAGATATTGGAAAATCGATTTATAGGAGACACACACGCCCGCTTATTCTGTGACATAAGACATTGCAGCTTGCTTTATTATCACCCATTCGTTTTTTTTTCGTGTGTGTGTCATGAAGTGGTGACACTTCAACTATTCTGTTGTGGAGGTGTTCAGCGAGTCTTCTTCAGGGCTATCTGCCATTTCGTCTATATGTTTTCAGTTTCATTCATAAATCATAGATTTTGTTTCAGAATTTAGTCAGCCATTAGTCGTAGATTTTGTGTCAGTCATAAGTCACTTATTTTATTTCAGTCATGCCTTAAGTTTTGTCATAAGTCATAGATTTCGATTCATTTTCAGTCGTACCTTTAGTTTCAGTCATCAGTCATTTGTTTTGTTTCAAGTTTTTGTTTCAGTCATAAGTCAAAGCCTGTGTTCAGTATTTGTTCAGTCATAGGTCATAGATTTTGTTTCAGTAAGTCATCATCAGTCCTATGTTTTGTTTCAACTTTTTGTTTCAGTCATCAGTCAGGTTTTGTTTCGGTATGTTTTCAATCATAGGCCATTGGTTTTGTTACATTCATAAGTCATAGATTTTATTTCATTATTTTTTTAGTCATACTTCGTAGATTTAAGATTTTGTTTCAGTAATAAGTAATAAATTTGGTTCTAGTGATAAATTGCAAATTTTATTTCAGTAATAGATTTTGTTTCACTCATAAGTCATTGATTCTACAACAAAAAACTACAATGATAATATTAATAAAAATAATGTCTCATCATATAAATTTTACAATAATAATAATAATAATAATAATAATAATAATAATAATAATAATAATAATAATAATAATAATAATAATAATAATAATAATAAATACTCTCGTCATTATTAACAATATGAAAAATACATTGGACCTGATCCACCAGACTGGATCCTTCCCCTTTTCCAGAGATCCTTGGGGCTGGAAGCCCTAATCAGATAATGGTCGAACCGTGATGCATTATGCAGATTAGACTGTAAACAGACCCATCTGTTATGTCGAGGTTATCTAATTTTTATTTTTTATTTTTGCATTTGTCTTATTCAATTTTTAATCGACTGTAGCAAACAAAGGAAGAGGGAGGTACTACTGAATGATAGATATGTGTAATATTTATTTTTGTTTCTTAGGATATCGAACGTTATTTTTTATTTGTCACAGGATAAGAAAGGATATTTTTTTATTTGTCACTGGATATCAAAGCCTATATATTTTTATTTGTCATAGGATATCAAAGCCTATTTTTTATTTGTCATATGATATCGAGGGATATTTTTTATCATAGGATATAGGATAGCAAAAGTAATGTTTTTCATTTGTCACAAGATATCAAAGCCTTTTTTATTAATCACCGGATATCGAAGGATTTTCTTTATTTTTCATAGGATATCAAAGCCTATTTTTTATCATTGGATATAGGATAGCAGAGGTTATGTTTTTCATTTGTCACAAGATATCAAAGCCTATTTTATTTTATTAATCACTGGATATCAAAGGATTTTTTTTCGTTTATCACAGAATATCAAAGGATATTTTTATCCAGTTGTCACAGAACATCAAAGGATATTTTTATCCAGTTGTCACAGAATATCAAAGGATATTTTTATCCAGTTGTCACAGAATATGACTGATATCTATATCCAGTTTTCACAGAATATGAAAGGATATTTTTATCCAGTTGTCACAGAATATCAAAGGATATTTTTATCCAGTTTTCCAAGGATATCAAATGATATTTTATCCAGTTTTCCAAGGATATCCAATGATATTTTTATCCGGTTTTCACAGAATATCAAAGAATATTTGTATCCAGTTTTCCAAGGATATCAAAGGATATTTTTATCCAGTTGTCACAGAATATCAAAGGATATTTTTATCCAGTTTTCCAAGGATATTAAGGATATATATATATATAATATATATATATATATATATATATATATATTGTATATATATATATATATATATATACTGCGCTTGTCATAGGATATCAAATGACATGTTTTTTAAGCTCCTTTGCTAAGTTCATCGAACAAAGTGCTTTGCTGCGTTCCTTCTGCCTCAAGCTGTATCCTGTTTCATTCCTTTTACCGTACCTCCGTTCATATTCTCTTTCTTCCATCCGACTTTTTTTCGATCCATTCCTGACAATTGTTTAATAGCGTAATTGCAAAAGGTTATCCCTCCTGTTACACCTTTCAAGTCTTTTATTTACTTTTTATTCTCATTTTTCATTTCCAGCTCTGACTAACCTCATCGTAGGTCTTAATCCTTTATTCTATTTCCAATTCTTGTCAATTTGTATTCCCGCCGCTTTGCTATTTATTTTTCCTTCGTTATTATTATTATTATTATTATTATTATTATTATTATTATTATTATTATTATTATTATTATTATTATTATTATTATTATTGAACCATACAAAAACGTCTTAGAGCTTTCTTCTGAAGATGGAAAAAGAAACCCACAAAATCATACTCAGTAATTTTATGAGGGTCTCCATTATGATTATTATTATTATTATTATTTATTATTATTATTAGAAGTAAACCCTCTTTTAAACACGTTTTATTAAAAGTAATTGCTGCCTCAGCTGCATTAATTTTATAAAGGTTCTTCTCTATTGTCCCAATTAATGTTTTCTCATTGTTGCTTAAACTGGTGATTATTACCTATTTGAGACATGCCAACCTTCGGTGCGTTGCTCTCCAGTTTAAGCAACAATGAGAAACAATAATCAGGAAAATAGAGGAGAACCTTCGTAAAATTAATGCAGGTGAGGCAGCAATTACTTTCAATAAACATATTATTATTATTATTATTATTATTATTATTATTATTATTATTATTATTATTATTATTATTATTATTATTATTATTATTATTATTATTTTGGCGTCCTCTGTTAAAGCGCATGTTGTTTTTGCCCCCAGACAGGGTTTTCGTGAATGTTTTTTTCGGAAAAAATATATAAAAGTGATGTCCATTTGAGGGGTAAAATGGAGTGCGGGAAATACCGCCGGGAATATTGGAAGCATTTATTAAATACGGAACTATTTTTGCTAGGATATATATATATATATATATATATATATATATATATATAATATATATATATATATATATATAAAAGTCATATCACATTTCCGTGATTCTATACATATATCGAGCTACAATGTCCTTTAATATCTAATTCGCTCTACTCGGAATTAATAATATTTTCATATATGCTTAACCGAAGGGGAATTTTTTTTCTCGATAATAGACTTTGCCTGGACCCGGGCCGCGAAACCCATGGAGCTTTCAATCAGGAACGTCAGTGAGCTTTTTACCTCTTGGCAGTGGTATTGTTAGGGTTAAAAGGTAAAAGCTTCACTGACGTGCCTGGATTTGAAAGGCTCCATGGGTTCGCGCCCGGGTCCCAGGCAAGTCTATTATCGAGAAAAAATTCCCCTTCGGTTAAGCATATATGAAAATATATTATCCGAGGTGAGCGAATTAGATATAAAAAGGACATTGTAGCTCTCTATATATATATATATATATATATATATATATATATATATATATATATATATATATATATATATATATATATATAGTTCGAATACTACACAGAAAAAGAGCTTTCTTTCCATTTATTTCTAATCTAGATTCAAGAATTGTTGTAACAAGCTTTCCCAGTTATCTGGTTATTCGTACACACGCACATATTTACATTTGTATATTCGTGATTGTATATAAGTATGTAAAAGTATGCATACGCTGAATTACGCCATGGCCAAATATGGAACTCATTTCTGAAAATACACATTTAACATTGTATAGTTTCTTGTTCGTAAACTATTGCCAATCGAAACCGGAGGGAAAACATTGAGTTATTGCAATAAGTAAATTAAACACGCAATCCTGTTCACTGCATTGATTATATCTTTCATAAACCGTGTTTACAGTGCCTGGATTGGAAACGGTGTTTATAACATTCTCATATACTGTATTTTTCGCGATGCCTTTCATGAAGGATCTGTTTTACCTGACTCGATTTTATACGAATTATGTTTTGCCTTTAAGGGTAAATTTTAATATTCCATGAGCTCACTAATTCAGGACTAAAATCCACCATAAGAGTTAGATTTCTCGCGCAAAATATGTTTTCCAAATATCAAGTTCCTTTTTAATCTATTTGCAAGTTCTCTGATTGGATTGATTTTTGAAGGTTACGAAATATAAACCAATTAATACGCATAAAAACCAAAATATAAATGAATTCATTTGCATATGAATCTGCTCATGAATAGCTTGTGTGCTGAATAACCTTTTAACATTTTCACAATGGTTCTCCATGCATCACAGAATGAGCTTAAAGGTTAAGCATGAAATTCAGGGTAATTCAGCTGATATGACGTCACAGATTGTCGTCAGAACTCAACAATACCGACGCCAGCATCAACAATAATAGTAACAATGACTAAGAAGATTATAGACGCCACTCAGGTTGTAGTCAAACACAGTCTTCCGTGACAGGAAATGATCTTGATAAGAATGCAAATCAGATAATGATATAACCAGCTTGAATTATGCAGTATAACATGTAAGGGTGTATTGCCACTAGTTTGCTGTGTGTGTGTGTATATATGTGTATATACTTTGGCGTGTGTTTGTGCATGTGTGTATGAAGGAGATAATGCATTTTACCTGCTCACAAAATGAATAAGCCGTCTTAATGACAATAATGCCAGTGTAGACAGATTGACAAAATGGTCTTACTGACCCTCATACAAGGGTGGATTTCCACCCTCTGTATGTATGTGTGCGTGTGTTTACGTATGTATGTTTTGTCGATGAAAAGAATGCGTTTTACCTGCTCACAAAATGAATAAGCTATCTTAATCGCAATAATGCCAGTATAGAGGGCCTGATAAGTTTTTTTTTACCGATCCTCATTATTCAAAAGTTCAAGAGAAATTGCAATACATTACTACCCTTGCATTTTAATACATTTTGATCTAC
>NC_087208.1:49760059-49762559 GCF_015104395.2 Macrobrachium nipponense | reverse complement strand
TTTAAAGCCACAGGAATCCTTCTATTATTTATCATAAATTCTTTAAATCCACAGGAATCCACTGTACATTTTTCTTTAATTTTTCAAAGGCTCAGGAATCCATTGTAAAATTTTCTTTAATTATGTAAAACAATAGGAATCCTTTATTTTTTTCTTAAAGCCTACAGAATATTCTTTAATTCTTTAAAGCCACAGCAGGAATCCTAGCTTTATATTTTATCATCCTTTCAAGCCACGGGAATCCTTTCTGTATATTTAATTTTTGTATTGCCACAGGAATCCCTAGTTTATAATCCTTTTTCTGCAGAACAACTGTGATCCTCTGTCTATAATTGAAAGGCACACAAATCCTTTATTTATAATAATTTTATTCTGTCTTTTGAGCTTAAAAAATTCTTTACATCTTCGTGTTTCATCTGTAGGGATGCTTAACAAGACTTGTCTAGTCATCCAAATTATCTTCAGAGCAAAATAGCAGCATTTCCCTGCATTAGAACGTTTGTATTTCCCATAGGGGAAATGACACACTGTGTTTACGTTTCTGTCCCTTTCTAAATATGAACCATAATCAGATGTCATGTTTGCTCGTTTGCATATCATGCACGAGACTGTCTCCCTTCTATGCTGGGTGCTTTTCATTCAGGCAGGCACGAGTACATAGGTATATAAATCTACATAGAATCACAACCCTACTTGTATTTCTGCTTGTGAGGATGGTAATGTTGTCTGACTTCAAATTCATTTCAGCATTTTCTTTTTTATCTTTTTAGGTAGGTTTCCTGCTTTACTACGCTTTTTCCCAAATTACAGTTAATGAAACGGTGTAATATTTATATATATATATATATATATATATTTGTGTGTGTGTGTTATATACACATGTATGTATGTATGTACGTGGTATATATATGTTATTATACACATGTGTATATATATATGTGTATATATATATAATAAAGATAGATAGATAGATATATTTATATATATATATATATATATATATATATATATATAGAGAGAGAGAGAGAGAGAGAGAGAGAGAGAGAGAGAGAGAGAGAGAGAGAGAGAGAGTGCATCTTTAATTCCTCCTCGTAAAGAGACATCCGTTGCCTGAATGAAACCTCGATGTAAATTATGCAGGGGAAATATTCACCCGCTGCTGAGGGGGTCACGGTAATATAGCTTCGTATATTTCATCACTTATCTATTTCGCCTATACTACTCAGAGTGCGATCATATACTATATATATATATATATATATATATATATATATATATATATATATATATATATATATGTATATATATATATATATATATATATATATATATATATATATATATATATATATATATATATATATATATATATATATATATATATATATATATAATATATATATATATATATATATATATTATATTATATATATATATATATATATATATATATCATATATATATTATATATATATATATATATATATATCTATATATATATATATATATATATATATAGATATAATATATATATATATATATATATATATATATATATATATATATACATACACTACATACATAAATATTACATTTGATTGTATCGTTCGACCTTTTATGCCAATGCCTGCTAAGTTCTCTCTCTCTCTCTCTCTCTCTCTCTCTCTCTCTCTTCTCTCTCAGAGAGCCCAGTCAAAAACCCTGACCTCGCACCAGGCAGCAAATGCCAAACTATTTGTCTCCTCACTTTTATTTTTGCCCGATAAGACCAACCACCCGCCGCGCCGTTCCGAACGGCAATGAAACGGATTGCCATCCCGTTTTCCGACCGTTCCCCGTTCACAATAACGTATAACGACCGGAGTTGCAATCGATGCTATTCTTGTGCATAGTTAATGAGGATTTCCGTTGCAATGTTGCAAAATTGATGCCCGCCTCGTAATTCGCAAGGCAACGCGTATAATCTAATCGCGGGACGATATCTTCCTCGGGGACGGTTGTCATATTATCCCTTTCTTCATTCGTCTTCGGTCTCTTTTTATCTCTTTTCTTTAATTTTTTATCGTTTATCGTCTCGTCGGCTTATTCTTCGTGTTCGTCTGTCTCTTCTCTTTTTCTTCTTGTTTACACTGCTTCTTCGTCCTTTTCACTTCTTCCTCTCTTTCGTTTTTCTTTCATTTTTCTTCTCGTTCTCTTTATTCTTCGTTATTCTCTTTCTCTTGTCTTCTCTTTTCCTTTTCAGTACACAAGTTTTCATCTCTCTGGATTTTCATTCTTTTTACCCCCTTCTTAATTCCTCGTTTTTTCGCTTCCTCCTACCTTTCATATGTCGTTTCATACTCTTCATCCTTCGTTATTCTCTTCCTATCTTTCTTTCTTCCTTCTCTCTTCTCCTCGTTTACACTTTGGTACAGAGATTTGCGACCATCATTATCGTGGTCAGTATTTTATTCTGAAAGTCCTTAATTTTTCCTTCTCTCCATTGCAATGTATTTTTCTT
>NC_087208.1:49741084-49759559 GCF_015104395.2 Macrobrachium nipponense | reverse complement strand
GCAATGTATTTTTCTTCTCTCTCTCTCTCTCTCTCTCTCTCTTCTCATCTCTCTCTCTCTCTCTCTCTCTCTCTCTCTCAGAGCATCAAAGCTCTGTTGACAACTGCGCTGAATTTTTATTCATACACCGGGAAATTGATAAGGTTAATTGAAATATTAAGAAAAATTAAGTAATTTATTGTAATTGAAAACTGTCCTATCATCCAGGTGCTGATGCGGCAGCTAATACACAAAGTTGATCATCGGTGGAAGCTTGGGGGAGCCGCAGTAATTCAGCCACTTCCAAAATACCTTAAATATTACCAAATGCCTAATTAATCACTACACAATTATCGTATGCATATATCTAAATTTAATTATGAGCATGTGCAGCACTTATAACACTTGGAAAGTTGCATACCTTGGAAAATCTAAATATATATATATACCAACAGTCCAAACTGACGTCCACGTAGTACATAATGCATTATATCCCTGGAAGGGTACGAAACCTCGTATTACAAATAGCAAGGTATGGAAACAGATGGTTAAATGAAAATACTAAAAAGTAAGTGATGGTAATTGGAAGGCATTTTAATATGGGAAAGCATTATCCCTCCAAATGATTTCGGGGATTGACAAACAAAACTCCCCCTGAGTTTTACAGACCACGAATCATCCTGGGACGAAGGCGAAGTACGTGTAGAGTGAGAGACTGCGATGAAGGAATGCTTCTTCCTGGCTGGGTTTAAACGGCGATTACATGTCGAAAGGAATAGTCGTCGTCACTTCAAAGATATTGCTGTATATCCTTATATAGTCAATAGAGCTCAGAGTATCTGAGTTACGAGACCCTTCGTGATTGAAATCTCCTTCGTAACTGACTTAAGTTTCCGTCAACCTCAGGAAGCAAAGCAAATCATTAGTGGTTGGTTAGGACAGAACCAGAAACGGCCGCTGAAGGCAGTGAGCTGTTAACAACAAGGGGTAGTTAAATATTTGAAAACTACGTTAACTGTCTTCCAGTGACCATGCTAATTAAACAAAAAAAAATACAAATTCCATATGGAATTTTAGTACACTGCAGGGGAACGAATCCAAAAACATGTGTTTTTGGATATTGCCAAATACATAAGAATATATATACAATACATACAAAAATTAAATTGATCAAAGTTTATAAATTCAACATTTCAGAAGTTTTTCTCCGGCTTTCCATAGCAGCCTTTCTTTTAGGCCTCTCAGAAGCTGGTGGTGATTTGTCTAAGTTTTGCAAATCACTGGACTTCGAGTCTTCATCATCTAAGGAAAGATAAGGTATTAGTTTATTAACGTGGAGTTTACACATTTGTCTGGTACGGCCTTTAAATACTACAGCATGTGTAGTCTCTCCAAGATCATTCGTAAAAGTTTCCTTTATCCGACCTAAAGGATAATTGTTAATCTTAGTATTATCTTCCTTGATCAAAACAATGTCACCTACTTTTAAAGGATGATGAGTCACCGGGCGATATCTACCCTTCCTATCAACTGCTTGGCTTAAAAGTGTTTGCATAAACTCATGATGGTAAATATCTATAAGTTTACTCCTAATCCTAGACAGTGGTTCAAATTTATTAGTAGCTCCACAAGGGACAAATTCTTCATCTTTGGGTAAAGGTTGTAAATCTGGAATGACATTGAGTGAGGAAAGCTCATACCCCCTAATTAACATTTCGGGTGTTATTGGTTCAGTAACGTCTTCTGCTGCACTATCCCTAAGAGCCTCTTTAAAAGATATTGGTCGTCGATTTACCAAGTGGATAACATGACATACAGTAAACTCAAAATCAAAGTAGGAGAGAATATTGTTCTTGATGGACCCATAGAGAAGTCTCTTTGTTAACTTGACACAAATCTCGACAAGGGAGCCCAACTGACTACATCCTTTAAAATATTGTTGAAAAGTTAATGGTTTAACACCACGCTCCTCAAATTACAACTGTGTGTGGGGGTCATTCAAAATGAAGATATACATTAGCTCCTGCAACTATTTGTGACCCTAGTCACTAATGCATAACTGTGGAATGCCAAACTCGAAGCAATGAAGAGAAATGCCCTAAGAAAATCTGGCAAACTGAGTGTTTCTACAAAATTTTTAAATTAATTGCAACGAGACAAGTACAAGTAAAACATAATAGCCATACCTTATCCCTTTTCCTTCTCCAGTTTAACTGTAAAAGGCCCTATATAATCTACGAAAATATTGCCGAAAGGCACAGCTGGTGGGTCTTCCCTGAATTCTTGTAACAATTCTGATTTTAAATTGACAGGGCGTGCATTAAATCTCTTGCAGTGAACACATTGCCTCAGAATCTTTTTAACCACCTGAAAAATTTCTAGGAATAAAATAATGTCTTCTTAATTCAGAAGAACAGCATGCATCCAGAATGAGCTAATTTGTGATGAATATCCAATATAATTAACTTCGTTAAATGACTGTCTCTTGATAATAGAATAGGAAAAAAAATTTTTTTCTTAAATTTGCTCTTCACTCTCAAAATGCCATTGTTACCAACAAACAAGTTAAACTGAGAAACTATACCTGGTATATCCTTTGCTGCAGAAAAACCTTTAGAAAAATGCTCCAAAACATCAGCAAAGTGATTTTGTTGATCGGTCAAAATCAAATGTACAAGAGCTAAAGCAAAAAAAATATTATCTTCTTGTACATCAACATGTCTTCTCACTTTAGCTTTCCATTTGTGTATGCATATTATGCACCGACGGTACAGCAAAACAAGTCTTCGGAAGTCAGAAAAATCAGAAATGTTCACCAAGTAATTTCTCTTAACTAAAGGAACATCAGAAAGATTCATGTAATTTCCAGAAAGATAACCCGCTTGAGGAATATGAACTGCATGGCTTGCGCCCTAATATTACTCAGGTCCGGGCCTGAAAGGAAACAAGACTTCATTTAACAATTTTATATGATGTGCACCTGGTTACCATGTCAGCAGGATTCTCCTTGCCATTAATCAACCAAAATGAACAGGATATGTTTCACACAGTTTTTGTATACTGTAAATTCTGTTCAATACAAAAGTAGAACATTGGTTCATTTTCTTAAGTTGAAGCGAAGAACTTATTAACCACTGCAGGGCACAAGAAGAATCTGAAAATAGACAAATCTTTGTCACCTTTATAGGTTTTATACAATTGGGACCATCAAGATCCAAATAAAGACCAACAGATTGTTCGACTCTAGATTAATGGCGTGGATCTCTAAGATGGAATGGATTTACCTTTCAATTGGGTATTAACCAACCGATTTTTAGCATTAATAAAGGTAAGTTTGCCAGATCAACATTCAATAAATAAATTACACACCCATATATGTCACAACTGGCATCAGTAAAAACAAATTATATGATACTCACTATCCCTTCGACCCACAAAACGAGTTACTTTAAGAGGGCGATGAATTACACTGTCTACAGATATTCCTCCAGTCTTTAAGCTGTTGACTATTAAGAGGCTGGTCCCAGTTCAAACCCTTTTGACATTGCAAGTTATGCATATAAAGCCTACATCGGTTAAATAAAGGCAAGTTGAAACCAAATATATCGAACTGAGTGGCAATTGACCTAAGAATTAATCTTTTGGTATTAGCTTCTAGGTCAAGGGAAATTGGCCTAGTGAAAAGCTCATCCGAAAGTCTATTCCATTCAAGCCCAAACAATTTGTTGACTTCCGGGGTAAGAACTTCTGACCGATCTATGTCAGACTGCAGATCAATGTCATTAGTCACCAGTTGCTGAATTTCAAATTTAAAAGGTTTGAATATGCCGCTAACTGCTCGTAGGCCCACCTCAAGTCATCAGAGTTGTTCATTGTGACAGCACCATTATCCATATATATTAAAGCATATATAAGTTTCTTGAGTTCATCGATTCTTGAATCATTACTGGAAGTCAAGATTAACATGTAATACAATGAAGCCATCAAAGAAATGGGCTACACCGAAGTCCAAAATGAAAGCCTGACATTTTTATAAGCAACTGGGGTGTAATCACATGTGGTGACATTCCGAAACCAAAAAAATATAGCCTAGACTGATCAATTTCACTTAAAGCCAACATATTAAAAGCTTTCTTCAAATCAAAAATCAAAATTTTTTCATCAAACCTAATATTAAGAAATGCAGAGGAGAGCTTTTGATTTAAGTTAGGCCCAGCATACATGCATTGATTATGTGACAGTGACAGTCTCTTAGAGGATTCTTGCAAATTAGAAAGAAATACTATGCGACACTTAGTAGGTTTCCCTTTTCTGGGCTTAAAGACTGGCAGTAGAGGTAAGAAGGAGTAGTTAGGATATTCAGCCTTAAATACCTCCAAGTCCAAAATAGACTCAATAATACCCGCCTTCAATTGCTCCTTTATGCAGTTATCTACCAACTGCAATGAACCTTTCTTACGAAGTAATTTTTTCAAATTTGATTGAAGAACAGCCTTGGAAAGAGACTCGTTTCTCGAAAGGAGGTGCGATACCTTCCCATTCCATAACAGGGGAACAACTATGCGTCCATCACCTTTCGTGTGCAAATTTCTGAAAGTGTAGTCCACGAGAGAATCATCGAGCCGATTAGATTCATCACTGTAACTTTCTGATCATAGTTCAAATAAAATTGGCTCTCCATATTCAAAATTTGATCAGTTGCTTCTTGCAGTTTCCTATCAATAATAGTCCCTCTATCTGAAAGCACAGTAAAAGAACAATTTGTTGTAATGTCACCGAGTTCGTAAAATTCTTCATTCACTGATACACTAGTGGCTAGAAAATAAGAATGGCTAGGGAAAGTGTAATATGTACCGTGTTCAGTATTAGAATTTTCTCCCCTCAATGGTTTCGAGGCCAAACTTTCATTACCTTTTAGTGAATTAAGATTAATTAGGAACCTATCAACATTCCCCATAAGCATTATTCCTAAAGAAGTCTCAATATACACAGACGAATTAAGGACTCCTATCACTATGTCTCTTCCCAAAAGACAATGTGAAAAATCTACTCCTAACAAAAGCTGAACATCATCAATGCTCTGAGAATTGGTTGATAAAAGCTTGTCAGCAAATACAAAATTTTTACTCTGCATTATACTAACTACTTGGCCAAGACCAGGTAAACTCAATTGCAAGTTTATAGAGGGTACAACTAGAGCGAGAAATTAGCCAAAGGTTTCATTCCCCAGTTTTAATAGGAACTTCAACAAGACTAGTAGAATATTCCTTTTGACCATTAAACCCTTTCACAGTCAGTTTTACTTTAGTAGCTAAAGACCTGAAATTGTAAAAGGAAGCTAACTTGCTAGATATAAAAGTGTTTTGTGATCCTGAATCTTTAAGACCCCTGTAAAAGGCCTTAGTACAAAAATTACAAGCTTTGGTCGGAACTGTCTTAGTTTTAACAGCCATTGTATTAGTCTTTTCCTGGAATGGCTTTGAATGAGCTAAAACTTTATCCCTGACCGATAATTTGCCTTTCGCCTGACCCTGTTCATACCTTTCACATGCTGTAAAGAAATTATCAACTGATTTGCTTAAGTGATTGGATGAGTCACATTAGTGATATGAACCATATGAGACTTGAATCTATCATTGAGTGCAGACCAAACGAAATATCTAACAACCTCATCAACATCAATATTTAAATATTTTAAATTTTCGACTATAGTCCTAAGTTCTGATAAGAAAACAAAGGGGTCGTCTCCTTCTTTGAGATGTAGACAGGTCAATTTCTTAATTACAGCCGACTTTCGTAATTCACTCGAGGCAAAAGCCTGAATCATTAAGTCTTTGGCATCTTTGTAACTTTCTTTGTCGGTCTCCATGAACCAAGTAAACATTTAGCCCTACCCTCTACTTGTTGCTTCAAAAGTAAGAGCAAGTCCCTGTCTGGATAGTTAAAACTTTGGGTCGTGGTTTCAAATTCTCGAATGAATTTCAAAAAATCTTCACCTTCCTTACTTTGGAATTTTGGTAGAGGTGCAGTGGGTTGCCTCAAAAGGCTCCTAGCAATATCAGTAGTAGATGAAAGTGGAGGGCTTCCAGCATTGACACTAACATCCAACAAAGGCACAATACCTGAAATTTTATCATAGTACGACTGACATGCAGAGAGCTCAGACTCCAAATCCTCGTCTCTAAATTCTCCTGAAAATTTTAGATTCTGTATTTTAGAAATCAAGTCCACTTAATCTCTTCCTATACTCCAAGAGAACACCCCGCTCAGATACTTTTGCCATGTTATCTAATGAAAGGTACTGTGAAGAACGGTTGGCACATACTGTAACCTTCTTCCTAATAATCTTACGCTGACCAATTAGCACTACCAATTCAGCCATTTTGAAGACAAATAAGCATACAAACACCAATATAAGTATAATTACTGCAATACACAGCGAAAATGTCAAAAAATGGTAAACGATACTTAGTACATATATGCAACAAAGTTATTACTAAGCAAAAACTTTCACAGCAACGCGAAAATTAGGGACACTCAAATACTACTTATTATTTAGCAAAGGGATAAACATCAAACTACGAATCGAAAATTAGTTGTTTTACACTGAACTCTTAAATAAATCACCAAGTGATAAACATTAGCTACGAATTCGCAAAAATGACACTGAACTTTAAAGAAACCCGCAATAAGAGGGATATAAAATATTGTAAGTGAAAAAACCCCCCAGGAAGAAACCTCCAATTCACCGCAATTCACGTCCTATGTCACGCACGTAACCTATAATGCCTAGTCCTGTCACGGTCGCCATGCGCTGAATTTTTATTCATACACCGGGAAATTGATAAGGTTAATTGAAATATTAAGAAAAATTAAGTAATTTATTGTAATTGAAAACTGTCCTATCATCCAGGTGCTGATGCGGCAGCTAATACACAAAGTTGATCATCGTGAAGCTTGGGGGAGCCGCAGTAATTCAGCCACTTCCAAAATACCTTAAATATTACCAAATGCCTAATTAATCACTACACAATAATCGTATGCATATATCTAAATTTAATTATGAGCATGTGCAGCACTTATAACACTTGGAAAGTTGCATACCTTGGAAAATCTAAATATATATATATACCAACAGTCCAAACTGACGTCCACGTAGTACATAATGCATTATATCCCTGGAAGGGTACGAAACCTCGTATTACAAATATGCAAGGTATGAAACAGATGGTTAAATGAAAATACTAAAAAGTAAGTGATGGTAATTGGAAGGCATTTTAATATGGGAAAGCATTATCCCTCCAAATGATTTCGGATTGACAAACATCATCCTGGGACGAAGGCGAAGTACGTGTAGAGTGAGAGACTGCGATGAAGGAATGCTTCTTCCTGGCTGGGTTTAAACGGCGATTACATGTCGAAAGGAATAGTCGTCGTCACTTCAAAGATATTGCTGTATATCCTTATATAGTCAATAGAGCTCAGAGTATCTGAGTTACGAGACCCTTCGTGATTGAAATCTCCTTCGTAACTGACTTAAGTTTCCGTCAACCTCAGGAAAGAAAGCAAATCAGTTAGTGGTTGGTTAGGACAGAACCAGAACGGCCGCTGGAAGGCAGTGAGCTGTTAACAAACCAAGGGGTAGTTAAATATTTGAAAACTACGTTAACTGTCTTCCAGTGACCATGCTAATTAAACAAAAAAAAAATACAAATTCCATATGGAATTTTAGTACAACAAGTAAACAAATGCTGAGGTTAAAATGTAAAATCATCGTGGTATATTATACACGCTAACATTTCTCTCGGCCTGACTCTGCAAAACTCAAAATGACCTGCTAAAAAAGAACTTCATTTTAACAATAACGATTCAGTTTATTGTTTTCTGACATATTTACTAAAGATATTGAAAAGATTTTACGGTTCTGTCGAATATTGGACGAATTTTTTTGTCATAACTCCATATTCTTTGGAAGCTTGAATTACAAGTCAGTGGCTACTTTTGTGGACTTGTTCCCTATGAATAGGATTCATCTTCTGAATAATATAATAATAATAATAATAATAATAATAATAATAAAAGAGGCAACAAAATCAACCATCTGATGTTCATGGAGGCGACATCAAGCTGTATGGTAAGAGCATCAAGGAAATAGATACCCTAATCCAGACTGTAAGGATTGTATCTAGGGACATCAGAATGGAGTTTGGAATAGAAAAATGCGCCTTAGTCAACATACAAAAAGGCAAAGTAACGAGAACTGAAGGGATAAACAAGCTACCAGATGGGAAGCAACAATCAAACACAAGATGAGACAGGATACAAATACCTGGGAATAATGGAAGGAGGAGATATAAAACACCAAGAGATGAAGGACAACGATCAGGAAAGAATATATGCAGAGACTCAAGGCGATACTCAAGTCAAACTCAACGCCGGAAATATGATAAAAGCCATAAACACATGGGCAGTGCCAGTAATCAGATACAGCGCAGAATAGTGGAATGGACGAAGGCAGAACTCCGCAGCATAGATCAGAAAACCAGGAAACAAATGACAATACACAAAGCACTACACCCAAGAGCAAATACGGACAGACTATACATAACACGAAAGGAAGGAGGGAGAGGACTACTAAGTATAGAGGACTGCGTCAACATTGAAAACAGAGCACTGGGGCAATATCTGAAAACCAGTGAAGACGAGTGGCTAAAGAGTGCATGGGAAGAAGGACTAATAAAAGTAGACGAAGACCCAGAAATATACAGAGACAGGAGAAAGGCAGCAAAGAACAGAGGACTGGCACAACAAACCAATGCACGGACAATACATGAGACAGACTAAAGAACTAGCCAGCGATGACAATTGGCATGGCTACAGAGGGGAGAGCTAAAGAAGGAAACTGAAGGAATGATAACAGCGGCACAAGATCAGGCCCTAAGAACCAGATATGTTCAAAGTACGATAGACGGAAATAACATCTCTCCCATATGTAGGAAGTGCAATACGAAAAATGAAAACCATAAACCACATAGCAAGTGAATGCCCGGCACTTGCACAGAACCAGTATAAAAAGAGGCATGATTCAGTGGCAAAAGCCCTCCACTCGAGCCTGTGCAAGAAACATCAGCTACCTTGCAGTAATAAGTTGTACGAGCACCAACCTGAGGGAGTGATAGAAAACGATCAGGCAAAGATCCTCTGGGGACTATGGTATCAGAACGGATAGGGTGATACGTGCAAATAGACCAGACGTGACGTTGATTGACAAAGTCAAGAAGAAAGTATCACTCATTGATGTCGCAATACCATGGGACAACCAGAGTTGAAGAGAAAGAGGGAAAAAAGGGAAAAATGGATAAGTATCAAGATCTGAAAATAGAAATAAGAAGGATATGGGATATGCCAGTGGAAATCGTACCCATAATCTAGGAGCACTAGGCACGATCCCAAGATCCCTGAAAAGGAATCTAGAAAAACTAGAGGCTGAAGTAGCTCCAGGTCTCATGCAGAAGAGTGATCCTAGAAACGGCACACATAGTAAGAAAAGTGATGGACTCCTAAGGAGGCAGGATGCAACCCTGGAACCCCACACTATAAATACCACCCAGTCGAATTGGAGGACTGTGATAGAGCAAAAAAAAAAAAAAAAAAAAAAAAAAATATAATAATAATAATAATAATCCTTCTGTTATTTATTTCAAATGAACACTGCGTTATTTGGAAGCTTGAATTTCAAATCAATGGCTCTTGTGGTTGCCTTGTTGTATAGATTAGGGCTCATCTTATGAATAACAATAATAATAGTGATAATAATACCTTCTATTATTGTTTTTCAAATGTACACTATATTCTTTGGAAGCCTGGAAAAAGCAAAAGTCAGTGGCTCCGTGTGGTGGGCTTCTTCTATATGAATAGGTTTCATCTTCTGATAATAATTATAATATTAATAATAATAATAATAATAATAATAATAATAAGATATATTTAAAAAATTATTGCTGCATCAGCTACGTTTTTTTTTAAATTTTCAATAAACATGTTTGAAAGAGGGTTTACTTCCAGCATACAACAACAACAACAAACAAGAACAACACAACAACAACAATAATAATAATAATAATAATGATAAAGGTTCCATGAAGGATATATAAGTTTTACTGGCAAATTTCGTCCAATTATGCAACATCCAAGTAAACTGACAGGTGAACAATGTCCCCCTCACCAAATGTTATCGAATATAAGAGCAGTTTCAAGTCGAGGGCGAACGGGAATGCGACCGAATATAAATTCGTCGTAATGTATATAACAGTCGGCGGATATGATGATCATAAATCTTCATTTTATTCCTTCATTACCCATTCGGGCAATTTTGAGCGCGCTGCGTCGCTTCTTGTTGTTGTTGTCGTCGTCGATGGATAAATATTGACCCGAGCTCTGTTCAAACACGGTCGTGATGCTGCAGTTTCCCTTCGTCTCGAATCTCAGCGACGACGGATTCAGTGATTACACTCCTGCTGTTTTGGTTTTGGATATGAGTGATAAGTGGTTGTATTTATGTATATATATATATATATATATATATATATATATATATATATATATATGTGTGTATATATATATATATATATATATATATATATATATATATATAGTATAATATATATATATATACATATATGATATATATATATAATATATATATATATATAATATATTATATATATATATATATATATATCTGTGTGTGTGTAAGTATATGGTATGATATGTAATATATATTCATCTACCTGAAGAGGGAGCCAGCAGTCTCTGAAATATAGTATTTCTCTATATTTCGGTGTTTTTATGGGCTCCTTATATTAGATGGAATTCTGTTATAACAGAACATTTTTACCAGTCATATAATTATATATAATATATATATATATATATATATATAGCTAAATCTATATCTATACTAATGTATAATAATTATTTATATTTATATGTACTTTGTACTGCATATATATATATATATATATATATATATATATATATATATATATATATAATATATATATATATTTATATATATATGTATAGAGAGAGAGAGAGTAGAGAGAGAGAGAGAGAGAGAGAGAGAGAGAGAGAGGGCGGGGGGTTGGAGTATTAGTCTCACCGGATTATTATCGGCTTCTCTCCATTTAATTTCCTCTAATTATTCAGGAGTGAAGCTGCGAGCCCCATCCCCTTCTCCTCAATTAGCTGCGATCCTCAATAGTCTATCACCTATCTTATATACATAAAATTCTTCTGGGAAAATCCCTCGCTAATATTTCATCTACCTATTTTGAAAAGCATAATACAATATCGATTAGATATATGTCGTAATTTATGTATTAAGCCCATTTTTTTCTGGCAATTCTATTGGGAAATATACTACTTGCTTGGTGATGATGTAGGAAAAGCTCCTGTGTATTGCTTATGCATCTTGCAAATACGTCGGAAATATTGCTGTCGAATAGAATATTCTAGAGGATTTTTTGTGTAGCAGCGTTGGAATGGAGCGAAATGACGGTAGATAGAAGAGCGTGGATGAATAATAGAATTACACTCACATTCCCTCATTATTGTTCTGATATTAGTAATATGGAGGGTTCTTTTGCCTTTATTCGGCTTGAATTGGGTGGTTTATTGGTATGTTTTTTTTTCTGTTGGGGTAATGTTTGTTTGTATGTTTTTACTCATAAACGCTCCGTGGTTATGACATACTATATATATATATATATATATATATATATATATATATATATATATATATATATATTATGTGTGTGTGTGTATGTAACTTGATGTTAGCAAATGTAAAGCCTTTATATACATATATAGGCTATACATTTGCTAGCATCAAACGATCAATTATAATTATCAAAGCATTTGATTTCCATAGTCAGTCAAACATGTAGTGTTTATAATAACATTCTCACACTTCTAAAATGAGCATATTGTTGGTTTATTGAAATGACTGATCAGGATATTAAATTTTATAGTTAATCATTTCCAATTATATAATTTATATTGACATATATAAGATTAGGGGAAAGTGTGTGAGTGATGATATAGTTATAGAAAATAAATGATCTTTTGAACTACCACTCATCCATATCAAAGTGAGACAAAAAAAAAAAAAAACATTATTAATTTAACAATTTGAAATATGACAACATTTTTTAATGAAGTAGTTATTGACAAGAATATTCCTTTGTATTACCAAAGTCATTAATATCTGCATGAGACAATAAAAAATTAATTATTGAAGCAGATGAAATATAAACTGAATTTATTTTAATGTATTAATTTAATGTAATCCGGGGAAACTATGTCGTCATCCTTGTGGATATGTAAGCATGTGTGACCACATATATAAACGTGTTATTTTATTTAGATCTTGAGTTTTCTCCCCTTAAATGATCTCTTCAAAGGACTTGCCATATTGTTCGAAAGTGATCGGTTGATTTAGCTAAATTTGGTCATAGTACTGTCATGTGCAAATAACCCCATTGAGTCATATTTTATGATATAAAGAAATGTGGTTTCACTTATTTGTCTATTCTGAATTGTAATTATTATTATAATTATACTCTATACGACAGTCTGATAATAATAATAATAATAATAATAATAATAATAATAATAATAATAATAATAATAATAATACTCTTACTTTTCAATCCACAGTGCGGCCAATCGTCACGAGACTAGAAGCACACCCTAAGGGACTCCGCGTGGGGCGGGACTACGAAATCACTTGCACCACTGCAGGGTCCAGGCCTCACCCGAATATCACTTGGACGCTTGGCAACATAGCTTCTGTGACGCCACTCCCTGCTCATGTGAGTCTTCCCACTTGCCTTCAGACTTTGTAGTGTTTTACTCAGTCTTTGTAGCCTTCAGAGTTTGTAGTTATTTTCTGTAGCCTTCAGTCTTTGTAGTTTTTTTTTTTTATGTAGCCTTCAGACTGTGTAGTGTTTTTCTCCTGTAGCTTTCAGACTTTGTAGTTTTTGTACCCTGTAGCCTTCAGATTTTGTAGTTTTTTCCCCTTTTAATCTTCAGACTTTGTAGTTTTTCCCCTTTAGCCTTCAGACCTTGTAGTTTTTTTCCCTTTAGCCTTCAGACTTTGTAGTTTTTTCCCTGTAGCCTTCAGACTTTGTAGTGTTTTCCCCTGTAGCCTTCAGACTTTGTAGTGCTTTTCCCTGTAGCCTTCAGACTTTGTAGTTTTTTACCTTTTAGCCTTCAGACTTTGTAGTTTTTTCCCTTTTAGCCTTCAGACTTTGTTTTGTTTTCCCCTGTGGCCTTCAGACTTTGTAGTGCTTTTCCCTGTAGCCTTCAGAATTTGTAGTTTTTTCCCTTTTAGCCTTCAGATTTTGTAGTTTTTCCCTTTTAGCCTTCAGACTTTGTTTTGTTTTCCCCTGTAGCCTTCAGACTTTGTAGTGCTTTTCACTGTAGCCTTCAGACTTTGTAGTTTTTTCCCCTTTAAGCTTCAGACTTTGTGGTTTTTTCCCTGTAGCCTTCAGACTTTGTAGTTTTTTCCCTGTAGCCTTCAGACTTTGTAGTTTTTTCCTTGTAGCCTTCAGACTTTGTAGTTTTTTTTTTGTTTTTTTTTTTTCCCTGTAGCCTTCAGACTTTGTAGTTTTTTCCCTGTAGCCTTCACGACTTTGTAGTTTTTTTCCCCTTTAACAACCTTCAGACTTTGTAGTTTTTTCCCTGTAGCCTTCAGACTTTGTAGTTTTTTCCTTGTAGCCTTCAGACTTTGTAGTTTTTTCCCTGTAGCCTTCAGACTTTGTAGTTTTTTCCCTGTAGCCTTCAGACTTTGTAGTTTTTCCCCCTTTAACCTTCAGACTTTGTAGTTTTTTCCCTGTAGCCTTCAGACTTTGTAGTTTTTTCCTTGTAGCCTTCAGACTTTGTAGTTTTTTCCCTGTAGCCTTCAGACTTTGTAGTTTTTTCCCTGTAGCCTTCAGACTTTGTAGTTTTTCCCTTTTAGCCTTCAGACTTTGTAGTTTTTCCCTTTTAGCCTTCAGACTTTGTAGTTTTTTTCCCAGTAGCCTACAGACTTTGTATTGTTTTTGAAAGGAGTGCCATTACTTTCCAGTGAATTTTTCTCCTTTTAGTTTTCTGTAAAAGAAAACATAGATGGTTAATCGTCCGTCCGTCCGCACTTTTTCTGTCCGTCCTCAGATCTTAAAAGTCACTAGGCTAGAGGCTGCGAATTAGTATGTTGACCGTCCACCCTCCGGTCATCAAACGTACCAACTTGCAGCCCTCTAGCCTCAGTAGTTTTGATTTTTCTTTAATGCTAAATTGAGCCATGATCGTGCGTTTGTTAGCGCTGTATGTACCAACAACACATGCCACCACCTGGCCGTTACTGTCAGTTTCATACAGCATTATACGCTGTACAGAAAACTCGATTGCGCCGAAGAAACGTCTGCGCATTTTGTACCTTTTTTTTAGAAAATTATTATTTTATAAATTTTTTTTTATTTTTTTTCCATTTAGTGGTTTTCTCTCTTTATCCTTTATTTACACTTGTCCACTTTCATTTTAGTTTTTTCATTTAATTTCTTATTGTTTTCTTGGTCTGGTACATATTATTAGGGTCCTCTCTCTCTCTCTCTCTCTCTCTCTCTCTCTCTCTCTCTCTCTCTCTCTCTCTTTTTACACTTTTATCACTTTTTTCAGCTTTGTTCATTTATATAATATTTATCGTGATTTTCTCTTCTTAGATTCTTCTTTCTATATTATTGTTATGATGTTTTGCTTTGAATATATAATCACTTTCCACTTTGTGGAATTATTATTATTATTATAATAATAATAATAATAATATTAATAATAATAATAATAATAATAATAATAATCCTCTCATTTCGTTCTCGTGCCTCACTGTAGCCCAATGCCGCTTGCATCAATCTCTCATCCATCTAGTATTCGGGGCAGAAACTTTAAACTTGCTCCCTTTAGTTCAGTCTGGGTACTTGGGAGTAAATAACTTCGCAAGGAGGAGTTTGCTACGGTGCCGTTAACATGATTGGATAGCGTTGGATAGCTCTGTGGCGGACTTGTTCGGACGTGGTCTCTCTCTCTCTCTCTCTCTCTCTCTCTCTCTCCTCTCTCTCTCTCACACACAAGTGTAAAGGTATATTTTTGTATTAGACTTTCTCTACATTACATGTGCTCTCTCTCTCTCTCTCTCTCTCTCTCTCTCTCTCTCTCTCTCTCTCTCTCTCTCACACACACACAAGTGTAAAGGTATATTTTTGTATTAGACTTTCTCTACATTACATGTGCTCTCTCTCTCTCTCTCTCTCTCTCTCTCTCTCTCTCTCTCGTGGAAAACTTATTACGATATAATTTAATTATTACTACGAATTTAATCTTAAAAACTCCAGAGTTTATCTCTTCCTTGTAAACTGATTACAGTTTAATTTAATTACCTCTGCGAATTTAATTTCATTATGTTAGACTCTCTCTCTCTCTCTCTCTCTCTCTCTCTCTCTCTCTCTCTCTCTCTCTCAAAGGTATCTGTTTTGTAATTTTCATCATCTTATACATCCGTACTCTCTCTCTCTCTCTCTCTCTCTCTCTCTCTCTCTCTCTCTCTCTCTCTCTCTCTCTCTCTCTCTTTTGTGGGATAGTGTTAGTTTGTTTATTGAATTTTTATGTGTATTTTATTCAGTGTTTTATCAGCACCTTAATATACTATTAAATCAATGCCTACCTAGATGATAACCCTTCATTTCCTCTTGCTTTCTAGAGAGAGAGAGAGAGAGAGAGAGAGAGAGAGAGAGAGAGAGAGAGAAGAATGTATGGACAGATGTAAAAGCAAGCTGGGGTGTTCCTTGATTCTATTTTAGTCTTTTTTGGCATTGCCCAACGTTCACGAATTTCCTTAAAGTCCAGATATTCCAGAGGAATGATGAAGTAATCCGAGCCAGTTATCTTCTTTATGTGTATAAAAAAAGGTATTGATTTCAGTGGAATTTTAATGTTTCTGGAAATATTTAACCAGTTATCTTCACCATCAGGAAAAAAAGAACGTGGTCTCCACATTTTGAAATCCAAATATTTCTCAGCAACGATTATAAAGAAAACATTGAAATCTCCCATCTGTAAAAAATCGGTCTTCATTTCAGTGGAATTTAAATATTTCTGAAAATATTTAACGAATAATCTTCACCATAAGGACAAAAAAGAACGTGGTCCTCATTTCAATTAAAATCCAAATATTTCTCAGCAACGATTATAAGAAAACATTGACCCCCCAACCCCCCACCCGCCCGCCCGCCCGCTCCATAGCCTGTGATAGCAGGTAGTAGTAGCACATTATCACTCCCTCCTAACTTTCGTTAATGAAGACACTTGTGACTTCTCAGGCGACCTGAGGATTAACATAACGCCTCGACCCGACTTTAACTGGATTTCTCTCCCAGGTAACGCGCTCAGGGGAGAGACAGAGGGAGAGTCCCTGGGGTGTTGGGGGTGGGTGGGGATGGTTGGCGTAGGAGTCTGCGATTAAAGCACATACAATTCAGTTGAATTTTCTTGGTGTGGCTGTGGGTCTGAGATCATTCGTTCGTTTGTTGTTGTGTTTTTGAGTCGCTGGTGTTCAAGAAATATAAAAGACCCCTATTTGTTTACGGTTTTCCTCAATACTTGGAAATCTGTCGAAAGTAGCATGGTCAGCAGATGCGGTAATTTATTCATTTATTTTTTCCTGACACTCAATTGTTCATATATATATATATATATATATATATATATATATATATATATATATATAATATATATATATACATATATATGTATATATATTATATATATATATATATATATATATATATAATATATATATATATATATATATATATATATATATATATATACATACGACGGTATACAGGAGCGCAACATAAGAGGTTCAGGAGGTCCATTGATACTAAACATGAGGGCCAAGATTTATTATAAAACGTTTCGCACATCAACTTTGTGCATCTTCAGTCTGTTAAAAGAGAAATGCATATATTAAAACTAAAAATAGGATTCACAATAGTATTCATGTTAAAATGCAATGAAATATAATAGTTAAAAAAAGAGAAGAAGAATCACTGAGGTACCAACCAACTAGAATGGAAGGAAAGAAAGGAATGATTTTTGAGAGAGCCAGGTCCCAAGACGTTGACTATGCCAGATGTAGAGGTGAAGCCGACCCGGTGTTTGTTTATTCAATGGGGAACCAGTCTTTTAATATTAACGATTCCAAGGTAGGTAGGTTTTCCGGGTCTTTAGTATAACCTATTATCGAGAAGTGCTGTTTTGATACATTTATTTTGCATTTGGTGGCATGATTCTTGATACTAGAAAAATTCAGTATTACTAATTCTTTGACCTGCTCTATAAATGAAACCCATATGGCTGCAATATCTCATCTGCAGTAATCTTCGAGTCGATGCCCTGCAACTTACGTGGGATCGACTCGAAGATTACTGCAGATGAGATATTGTAGCCATATGTTTTCAGTTATAGAACAGTCAAAGAATTAGTAATACTGTAATTTTCTAGTATCAAGAATCATGCCACCAAATGCAAAAAAAATCTATCAAAACAGCACTTCTCGATAATAGGTTATACTAAAGACCCGGAAAACCTAACTACCTTGGAATCGTTAATTATTAAAAGACTGGTTCCCACCCTTGAATAACAACACCTCGCTTCACCTCTACATCTGGCATAGTCAACGTCTTGGACCTGGCTCTCTCAAAAACTCATTCCTTTCTTTCCTTCCATTCTAGTCGGTTGGTACCTCAGTGATTCTTCTTCTCTTTTTTTAACTATTTATATTTCATTGCATTTTAACATGGATACTATTGTGAATCCTTATTTTTAGTTTTTAATATATGCATTTCTCTTTTAACAGACTGAAGATGCACAAAGTTGATGTGCGAAACGTTTTTATAATAAATCTTGGCCCTCATGTTTAGTATCATTGGACCTCCTGAACCTCTTATATATATATATATATATATATATATATATATATATATATATATATATATATATATATATATATATATATACGTATATACATATTTGATTTTACATCACGAAAAATTGAAACGTGATGATTATATAAACAGTTAAGCCACGAAGGAAAACTGAAACATAAGTTCTTGAATATTTCACGCATTTTTTTGGATACGCTTGTCACTACAAAGCCTTGAGATCCAAGTGCAAGATATATGAAGAAATGATGGTGTCTGGTAGCGGGAAACGGTCCTGGGTTACCATAATCATAACGACGAGGTCAAGTTTCTGACCTGACCACTGCAACGGGACCTCGTTGGGATTATGGTAACCCGGTTTCGTTTCCTGCTATCGGACATCATAATTTCTTTTATATTTTCTTTGCACTTGGATCTTCAAGCTTTGTAGTCAAACTTAAGAGGGCAATGTGGCT
>NC_087208.1:49732163-49734663 GCF_015104395.2 Macrobrachium nipponense | reverse complement strand
ATACACTACCAAAGTACTTGTTCCAAGTCCCTGTTTCACTTAACCTTCCTACCGTGATTTAAGGATATTTGTGCGTGTTTGTGCGTATGTGTGTGTGTAATTGTAAAACCCACAATATCTTCCTTAATTCTCGATCTAAGGCTTTGTAGCGACATGTGCATCCAAAAGTATTGAAGCTTCCAAAGAATATAGTGTTCGTTCAAAAGACGTAACTGAAGCTAGTAGATTTCATTACGACGCTCCTGATTGGCTGTTGATAAGCCAATCACAGGGCCGGAAACTAAGTCTCTCGAGAGACTTCACATAGGCAGGATGTATGTTCCACCTCTCCTGTGGGATACTTTTGAAAGACGTAACCTCTGGAGAGGTGGACCATTCAGCCTGTCTATGTGAACTCTCAAGAGAGACAGAAAATTTCCAGCCCTGTGATTGGCTTATCAACAGCCAATCAGGAGCGTCGTAAGGGACAGGCCTAGACATCAGATGCATCGGTTGATTTGAATCTTCTATAACAGGAAGTACAAGAAGAAGAGATCAACTCTGAGAACAGAACAAAATAAACAAGCAATTCAATAAATAAATAGTTAGATGAAAATGTAAATTATTACGACACAAGGCGAATTGCAGGAGTACTTTTTAAATGAACTGATTTTCATTCATTGTTATTGAACTCAATCTTTGATTACAAAAAAAATTCGACGTACAGAGATCTATATTGGAATTTTAAAAAGTAATAAAGTTCCAAGTGGCCACTAGTCTTCGTTAATATCATAGCCCTCTCTCTCTCTCTCTCTCTCTCTCTCTCTCTCTCTCTCTCTCTCTCTCTCTCTTACGAGATTTGAAATCGCAATATGCCATCATGAGTGATTGTCTCTCGAGTGATAGAAAATTACATGTCGTTCGTTTATTTACTATGGGTTGGCGGGTAGCTGGAACCTATAGGTAGAGAATGGATAGATAAAAGATAAAACTCTTATTATTTTTTTTTGTCTGCGTCAGTCATCCAATATTCGACTGGGTGGTATTTTACATTGTAGAGTTCTGTCGGTTTTCTCACTATGTGTGCTTTTTCTAGTTGCACCTTCTTCTGCATGAGTCCTGGAGCTACTTCAGCCTCTAGTTTTTATTATTAATTATTTTTTCTATCATAGTCCTCCAATTCGACTGGGTGGTATTTATGGTGTGGGTTTCCGGGTTGCATCCTGCCGCCTTAGGAGTCCATCACTTATCTTACTACGTCCGCTGTTTCTAGTAGCACACTCTTCTGCATGAGTCCTGGAGCTACTTCAGGCTCTAGTTTTTCCAGATTCCTTTACAGGGATCTAGGGATCGTGCCTCCTAGTGTTCCTATGATTATGGGTACAAATTCCAATGGCATATCCCATATCCTTCTTACTTCTATTTTCAGGTCTTAATACTTATCCATTTTTCTCCCTTTCCTTCTCTTCAACTCTGGTGTCCCATGGTATTGCGACATTTCAATTGGAGGGATACTTTCTTTCTTGACTTTTGTCAAATAAGAACGTCACGTCAGGTGGTTATCTGCCCACGTATCACCCTATCTGTTCTGATATCATAGTCCCAGAGGATCTTTGCCTGATCGTTTTCTATCACTCTGTGATAGGATATTATTATTATTATTATTATTTTTCAGAAGGTGAACCCTGTTCATATGGAACAACTCCACCACAGTTTCTGTTGACTTGAAATTGAACCTTCCAAATAATATTATGGTGTTCATTCGCAGGAAGTAACAGAGGGCAAAGGGAAATACAGAAAAGAGGAGATCGGCAACTAGAAAAACAGGAAAATGACCAAATAAATAAATACGCAAGTCAATTATTAAAATATAGGGTGTCCATAAAGTCCCAGTACCGTTCTGAGCATTAAATACTTGTAATGGTACTGGGACTTTATGGACGATCGTATTATGGCGGAAATGCATTGCATCTTCGCTCGAATTTCTGATTTTCCATCTTTCCTCATTTATTGAGTTATTATGGTTCCATTCTGTGACAAACAAAAAATGTCGAATACAGACGTGCCTTCTCTCTCTCTCTCTCTCTCTCTCTCTCTCTCTCTCTCTCTCTCTCTCTCATAATGCCGATTATACACCCAACGGTTTTTCGAGTGTCACCTTTGGCCAGTGCGGAAGTCAGATTTCTTGATTCCTTTAAATAAATCTTCAGTTGAAAATTCTTATATAGACAGAGAGAGAGAGAGAGAGAGAGAGAGAGAGACGAGAGAGAGAGAGAGAGAGAGAGAGAGAGAGCCAAAACCGATACACCTGAAATTCAGGAGACGTCAGCAGCAGCAGCAGGGATGAATTCGCTCCTGGCCTTAATATTTGGCAACCAGAAAATTTCGCGTCTGCTCGAGATAAAGTGCTCCACATTATAGCTGTAGCCAAGATAAAAAAAAAAAAAAAAAAAACTACCTATCAAACTGTATATATTGTAAGCAAACTATGATAAACACGAACGCTAAAATTAAATTCCCG
>NC_087208.1:49719663-49727163 GCF_015104395.2 Macrobrachium nipponense | reverse complement strand
TGAATATTGTAAAAGGTCATCCTGCGATGTGGTTCGAAGGTTCGCTCGATTAGGTCAGTTGCTGGGAGAAAACTGGGGAAAATTTTAATCTAGACGTTCAGTCATTTGTTTGGTTTTTCAAATTGATCTGTTTTTCAAATTTATTCATCTGTTCTTTATATATAATTGTTCTTTTCTTTCTGTTACTTCTTTGGAATGAACGCTGTATTCATTGGAAGCTGGCATATCAAGTCAGTGGCCCCTGCTGTGGGCTTGTTCCATATGAATAGTTCGTCAGAATAATAATAATAATAATAATAATAATAATAATAATAATAATAATAATAATAATAATAATAATAATAATAATAATAATAATAGTAATAATAATAATAATAATAATAATTACAGAAAAAATATCCGTTTTTAGAAGTGAACAATTGAATTAACAAATTAATAAATAGATAAATATGTGTACTTAAATGATTAAATTACAATTGTTTTAGAGTAGTAGTACATTGCATCTTCGCTTGAACCTTTGACGTTCCAATTGCACAACTGATGCAAGAGACATAATTCATCTTACAATTTGAAAATTATAGAAGGTCATCCTTTTATGATATTGGTGGAAGTAGGCTCATAGAAGAAGTCGAATAAAGGTTGTCCATATATTTGTATTTGTGTTGCTAAGGTAAAATGTCTTTGTTTGGTTGTCCTTTCTAAAAAAAAAAATAGTGTATTTTTAGGAAATGGCTTTCTTCCATTTCTTGCTGAAAAATACTTTAGTTTTTCATTAGTTCCAGCAGTCTTGAAAGCACTGTAATTAGATTTCCAGGAAAAGATTCAAGAGAAAAAACATTCTGTTGTTGTCGCCTTCATTTCGTAAGGGATGTTCTCCATCTTCATAGCTACAGGACAATTAAGTACCCGCGGCAAATTCTTTTTATTCTCTTGTAATTATCTGTGCTTCTCCACTATTCTGTTTCTCGTAGGTGTTGTGAGACTAAAGGCTTCGTTGACTGAGACAGTGTCTTTGGCTACCCGTTTACGGAACACTCTAAGTAGAAAGTGGACAGTCCATAAAATAAGAAAATGGAACGTATGTGTTTGTATGGAAGACCGCAGACCAGCCACTATGAGTGGACGACTCTAAGAAAGTGTATACAAATTGGCTATTATCAGCTGACCACTAAGTGGCTAGCTGCCTTCCAATAAAAGTGTCCAGTATTCGGCCAGCTTGTTTCTTGGCCATATTGCTGTACAAAGCTGATATTATTAACTGGCCATTTAGTGTCTAGCTGCGTTCCAATAAAAATGTCCAGAGTTCGGCCAGCTTATTTCTTGGCCATACTGCTGTACAAGCTGATATTATTAACCGGCCACTAACCACTAAATGGCTTGACACCTTCCACTAAAAGTGTCTTGTGTGTGGCCAGCCTATTTCTTGGCCATACCGCTGTACAAGCTGATATTAGTAGCTGACCACTCGGCTGCTTTCCAATAAGTGTCCAGTGATCGGCCAGCTTATTTCTTGGCCATACCTTTGTACAAGCTGTTATTCTCAGCTTAGTGGTTAGCGCCTTCCAATAAAAGTGTCTAGTGTTCACCCAGCTTATTTCTTGGCCATACTGCTTTACAAGCTGATATTAGTTGGCCACTAACCATTAAATGGCTTGCCACCTTCCACTAAAAGTCTTGTGTGCGGCCAGCCTATTTCTTGGCCATACCGCTGTACAAGCTGATATTAGTAGCTGACCACTCAGTAGCTAGCTGCTTTCCAATAAAAGTGTCCAGTGTTGGGCCAGCTTATTTCTTGGCCATACCTTTGTACAAGCTGTTATTCTCAGCTTAGTGGCTAGCGCCTTCCAATAAAAGTGTCCAGTGTTCGGCCAGCTTATTTCTTGGCCATACTGCTGTACAAGCTGATATTATTAACTGGCCACTAACCACTAAATGGCGTGCTACCTTCCACTAAAAGTGTCTTGTGTGCGGCCAGCCTATTTCTTGGCCATACCGCTGTACAAGCTGTTATTATTAGCAGCCTGAATGTTGGTGGAAACACTAAAATGTTTCCCCACCTGACGGATTC
Source organism: Macrobrachium nipponense (assembly GCF_015104395.2). Classification (NCBI taxonomy): domain Eukaryota; kingdom Metazoa; phylum Arthropoda; class Malacostraca; order Decapoda; family Palaemonidae; genus Macrobrachium; species Macrobrachium nipponense. The sequence continues at coordinate 49,725,095 of NC_087208.1, read as the reverse complement.
TTTTTAAACTTCCAGTACGCTAGCAGAATTGGTCCGGTATCCAGCAAACTGGTTATATGCTTCAAGGTTTCCCGAAACATTCCCTCGTTGCTCGACAGAGGTGTTTGCAGGGTAAAAACTCGAAACTCTTACGCGATCCCGCGCGACGTTCGTCACCGTGGCAGCTCGAATTTCGCGAACGAACCATTCCGTCGTCGTGATATTGTTTTACCTGAATGTCGCGAAACGAAAAGCCTCTCTTACAAAATATAAATACCTAACGAGACCTCCTGTCAGCCTATGTCACAGACGGAGAAGATTTCTATCCGGGGAATTTGAGTTCGAATTGCAGAATGCGATTGGATCTATCAGCCACTTTGTTTCTTGGGGTTCCTCATTTTCTGTCTACTGTCCAGGAAAGAACTTGTGCGTATACGTGTGTGTATATATATGCGAGTGTGTGCGTATGTAGTATATACTTTTGCACTGAAACATCAATCCATAATAAGTTCTCCATGCCATTAATAATTTGGGGTTAGCGTGATCTGGGCACATTTGTAAACATGAAACTGAGATTGACTGTCTGCGATGTATAATGATGAAATGTGTGTGTGTGTGTGTGTGTGTGTGTGTTTGTGTGTACCATTACAAGTAAAAAATAAATATCTTATTTATTAAATTTCATGTTGTTTATTTGTCTCTCTATTCAGCGATACCAAACTGCATGTACATGGTACAAGGGTAAAAAATAAAATCCTTATTTTATTGAAATTATGTTGTTTATTTGTCTCTCTATTCAGCGATATTCCAAACTGCCTGTACATTGGTATGGTAATGAGTCGTCGGTCATGTTTGTGTATGTCTGTGCTGGTCGTTTGAGCGTGTTTGTTTTCTACGGGAATATCCGGAGATGTGTTTACGTTTGTACGTGAGTCGAGAGGGAGAGAGAGAGAGAGATGGTGGCCACAGTATACTGTACGGGCGTGTTCTGGTATAAGTAGTTTATGTGTGTGTATATATAGATATATATATATATATATATATATATATATATATATATATATATTTATATATATGTGTGTGTGTGTGTGTGTGTGTGTGTGGTATATTATATATATATATATATATATATATATATATATATACATACATACTATATATATTATAATATATATATATATATATATATATATATATATATATATATTATATATATATATATATATATATATATAAGATACATTTTATACACGAAAGTAATAGGAAATACAGAAAGAGGAGATCAGTTCACAGTGAAGAAGGAGAAAGATCAATTAATAAATAATAAATAAATAGAAATGTATTATAAAAACAGTTTTTTCTTGAGGTATTTCCTAGGCTGGGCTGACAGGGATAATTAATAAATTCTTAAGTGAATAAAAATCTAAAAAAAAGATATCAAGATACAGATTTTTTCTTGAAGTATTTCCAAGGCTGGGCTGACAGAGATAAATAGATAAATTCGCAAATTCCCAAATTAATACAAACATAAAAGAATTGATCAAAATACAGTTTTTTTTTCTCGAAGTTTTCTCTCCTGGATGTCGGCCGAGTCTCACTGGTCATGAATGAGATCACAAAACCGCTTTCTTTACGGCCCAACTTGTAACAGAAATATGATTGGAGGGGAGAGCAGAGAAATTGGGTGTATGAAAGTCCGTATTTTATGATTATTATTGTTTTCCGGAAGGAAACTCTCTTGCCACAGAAAATGGAGAGGTTGGATTTTTTTTATACTTTTTCGAATGGAATTATAGTAATTTGGCCTACTTTATTTTTATATTATCTATGAATTGATTAATTTTTTTTCTGTTCTAATATTCAATGTCTTCTTTCTGTATTTCCAAATACCTTCTGTTACTTCTTTCAGATGAACACCCTGTTCTTTGGAAGATTGAATTTCAAGTCAGTGGCCCCTGTGGTAGGCTTGTTCCATATTTGAATAATAAAATAATAATAATAATAATAATAATAATAATAATAATAATAATAATAATAATCTTTGGAAGCTTGAATTTCAAGTCATTGGCCCCTATGCGCTTGTTTCTTTTAGATAAGGGATTTTCTTTGAATAATAATAATAATAATAATAATAATAATAATAATAATAATAATAATAATAATAATAATAATAATATCTGAAAACCAGTGAAGACGAGAGGCTAAAGAGTGCATGGGAAGAAGGACTAATAAAAGTAGATGAGACAGAAATATACAGAGACAGGAGACAGACAGAACACGAGGACTGGCACAACAAACCAATGCACGGACAATACATGAGACAGATACAAATACCTGGGAATATAATGGAAGGACGGAGCTATAAAACACCAAGAGATGAAGGACACGATCAGGAAAGAATATATGCAGAGACTCAAGGCGATACTCAAGTCAAAACTCAATGCCGGAAATATGATAAAAGCCATAAACACATGGGCAGTGCCAGTAATCAGATACAGCGCAGGAATAGTGGAATGGACGAAGGCAGAACTCCGCAGCATAGATCAGAAAACCAGGAAAACATATGACAATACACAAAGCACTACACCCAAGAGCAAATACGGACAGACTATACATAACACGAAAGGAAGGAGGAGAGGGACTACTAAGTATAGAGGACTGCGTCAACATCGAAAACAGAGCACTGGGGCAATATCTGAAAACCAGTGAAGACGAGTGGCTAAAGAGTGCATGGGAAGAAGGACTAATAAAAGCAGACGAAGACCCAGAAATATACAGAGACAGGAGAAAGACAGAAGAACAGAGGACTGCACAACAAACCAATGCACGGACAATACATGAGACAGACTAAAGAACTAGCCAGCGATGACACATGGCAATGGCTACAGAGGGGAGAGCTAAAGAAGGAAACTGAAGGAATGATAACAGCGGCACAAGATCAGGCCCTAAGAACCAGATATGTTCAAAGTAAGATAGACGGAAATAACATCTCTCCCATATGTAGGAAGTGCAATACGAAAAGTGAAACCTAAACCACATAGCAAGTGAATGCCCGGCACTTGCACAGAACCAGTACAAAAAGAGGCATGATTCAGTAGCAAAAGCCCTCCACTGGAGCCTGTGCAAGAAACATCAGCTACCTTGCAGTAATAAGTGGTACGAGCACCAACCTGAAGAGTGATAGAAAACGATCAGGCAAAGATCCTCTGGGACTATGGTATCAGAACGGATAGGGTGATACGTGCAAACAGACCAGACGTGACGTTGATTGACAAGGTCAAGAAGAAAGTATCACTCATTGATGTCGCAATACCATGGGACACCAGAGTTGAAGAGAAAGAGAGGGAAAAAATTGGATAAGTATCAAGATCTGAAAATAGAAATAAGAAGGATATGGGATATGCCAGTGGAAATCGTACCCATAATCATAGGAGCACTAGGCACGATCCAAGATCCCTGAAAAGGAATTTAGAAAAACTAGAGGCTGAAGTAGCTCCAGGACTCATGCAGAAGAGTGTGATCCTAGAAAACGGCACACATAGTAAGAAGAGTGATGGACTCCTAAGGAGCAGGATGCAACCCGGAACCCCACACTATAAATACCACCCAGTCGAATTGGAGGACTGTGATAGAACAAAAAATAATAATAATAATATAATAATAATAATAATAATAATAATAATAATAATAATAATCTTTGGAAGCTTGAATTTCAAGTCATTGGCCCCTATGCGCTTGTTTCTTTTTGGATAGGGATTTTCTTTGAATAATAATAATAAATTGCTAATAATAATAATAATAATATAATAATAATAATAATAATAATAATAATAAATATCTGAAAACCAGTGAAGACGAGAGGCTAAAGAGTGCATGGGAAGAAGGACTAATAAAAGTAGACGAAGACCCAGAAATATACAGAGACAGGAGAAAGACAGACAGAACAGAGGACTGGCACAACAACCAATGCACGGACAATACATGAGACAGACTAAAGAACTAGCCAGCGATGACAATTGGCAATGGCTACAGAGGGGATAGCTAAAGCAAGGAACTGAAGGAATGATAATCAAGCGCACAAGAATCAAGCTCTAAGAACCAGATATGTTCAAAGAACGATAGACGGAAATAACATCTCTCCCATATGTAGGAAGTGCAATACGAAAAATGAAACCATAAACCACATAGCAAGTGAATGCCCGGCACTTGCACAGAACCAGTACAAAAAGAGGCATGATTTCAGTGGCAAAAGCCCTCCACTGGAGCCTCTGCAAGAAACATCAGCTACCTTGCAGTAATAAGTGGTACGAGCACCAACCTGAAGGAGTGATAGAAACGATCAGGCAAAGATCCTCTGGGACTATGGTATCAGAACGGATAGGGTGATACGTGCAAACAGACCAAAACGTGACGTTGATTGACAAAGTCAAGAAGAAAGTATCACTCATTGATGTCGCAATACCATGGGACACCAGAGTTGAAGAGAAATAAGAGAGGGAAAAAAAATGGATAAGTATCAAGATCTGAAAATAGAAATAAGAAGGATATGGGATATGCCAGTGGAAATCGTACCCCATAATCATAGAGCACTAGGCACGATCCCAAGATCCATGAAAAGGAATCTAGAAAAACTAGAGGCTGAAGTAGCTCCAGGACTCATGCAGAAGAGTGTGTTCCTAGAAACGGCACACATAGTAAGAAAAGTGATGGACTCCTAGGAGGCAGGATGCAACCTGGAACCCCACACTATAAATACCACCCAGTCGAATTGGAGGACTGTGATAGAGCAAAAAAAAAATAAAAATAAGATAATAATAATAATAATAATAATAATAATAATAATAATAATAATAATAATAATAATAATATTATTATTATTATTATTATTATTTATTTCATTTTTTTTTTATTTTTTTTTTTGCTCTATCACAGTCCTCCAATTCGACTGGGTGGTATTTATAGTGTGGGGTTCCAGGTTGCATCCTGCCTCCTTAGGAGTCCATCACTTTTCTTACTATGTGTGCCGTTTCTAGATCACACTCTTCTGCATGAGTCCTGGAGCTACTTCAGCGTCTAGTTTTTCAAGATTCCTGTTTCAGGATCTGGGACGTGCCTAGTGCTACCTATGATTAAGGGTACGATTTCCCTGGCATATCCCATATCCTTCTTTGATTTCTATTTTCAGATCTTGATACTTATCCATTTTTTCCCTTTCTTTTCTCTTCAACTCTGGTTTGTCCCATTGGCTTATTATTATTAATTATTACTTATTATTTATTATATTATTATTATTATTATTATTATTATTATTATTATTATTATTTCATGTGATATATTTATTTCAAATAGATAAGTCATTTCAAGGTAGGCTACTGTCGGTTGGGGCATAATTTTGTTTGTTAAATTTAGAAAGATATCTGAATTCTTTTTTGGGTTATTAATTGCAGATATGC
>NC_087208.1:49689663-49709663 GCF_015104395.2 Macrobrachium nipponense | reverse complement strand
AATAATAATAATAATAATAATAATAATAATAATAATAATACCATATTTTACTTCTTTCTATTGAGCAGCAAAATATAATTGAACTGGGTTAATAATAGTATAATAATAATAACACTATATTTCTAATTTATTTCTCCTTTCCTCTCGCCAGACCGAACACGGGGTGAACAAGAGCACCTCCACTGTCCGGATAACAGCAGCCAGGAGACACCACGGCCAGAGACTGACGTGCACTTCGCTGAACCCTCTTTATCCGGCCTATCCGTTGAGCGATTCCGTTCTGCTCAACGTGACTTGTAAGTAACAAGTTCTTGTTGTTTTGTCTCATTCATTTACATTTTTTATCTATTTATTCTTTTTTTCCTACCTCTATATATCTCTTTATCTCTGGAAACACTGCATTTTGATACATTTTTATCCGATTGTCATATAATCATTTATTTTTGTCTCGTTCAGTTACATTTTTATCTATTTATTCATTTTTTTATCTTTATATCTTTAACTCTTACTCTTTTCAACTGGAAACACTTTGCATTTTGATGATTTTTTATCTGATTGTTTATATAATCATTTATTTTTGTCTCGTTCAGTTACATTTTTATCTATTTATTCATTTTTTTATCTTTATCTCTTTACCGCTTACTTCTTTTCAAATGGAAATACTTTGCATTTTGTTACATTTTTTTCTGATTGTTCATATAATCATTTATTTTTGTCTTTTTCTTTGATTGTTCATATAATCATTTATTTTTGTCTTTTTCTTTAATAAGTTAGGTCTCCTTTTATCTGTTTCTCTTTGCCTTTTCTTACTTCTCTTCTTTTTCAAATTAAAACCATTTCATTTCAATACATTGTCATCTGTTTATTGATCTTTTTTCTATTTTAGTAAGTGGGATCTCTCTCTCGTCTCTCCTCTCTCTCTCTCATCCTCTCTCTCTCTTCTAGTATATCTATTATTATTATATTATATAATAATATATATTTTATAATATATAATTTAGTGTACTATATATATATACATATATATTCTATATATCTATATACTTTAATATATTAATATATCAGTCGATGCAAGGTGAAGGGGCACGATCCTTTATTCCCATTATTTGTACTTTATTGTCGCGACGTTTCAAGACATAAAAGTCCCATTATCAAGCTAAAAAAAAAAGATAAAACGAAAGTTAAAATCATAAACTCGGAATACATACTAAAAGTTTAAAAAGTTTCCAAATAAATATAAAAGCAAGTACAAGAGTAGGGAGGAGTCAATACCATAAGGTGCTGAAAGCACAGACCCAGTGACAATTCGGGCCGGGTCAGCTTCGACTTGAACTCACGAGAGATACAGAGGTGTTGAGGAAGACTGGGTGTTTAACTGCGGAACGAGTTGTTTAAATGAAAAGTGATTCTAAAATAGCTAAATGATGTTCGTTAGGGGATTGGCCTATAATTTTAAAATCTTTGTAATTCAAGTCATGTTTACATTTCTTTGTATGCTCGCGTATACTGAAAACTCAGGATTAGTTAATTTGACACCTGTTCTATAACTAACGCCTCGATGAGAATCTAATCTCACTTTGAGTATCCTCCGTGTGGAGCCGACGTACTTCCCTAGATTACATCTAGGGCAAATTAAATAGATATACGACTCCTGAGGTCATCAGTGTTTAAACAGAGATCTGATATTCATTGGGTTGCAAGGTATTAGTTTTAATTCAATTGCAGGAAAAAAACTTTCTATTGACAGTTTCAATCATGGTAGAAATTTTGTTATGAATAAATGGGACTCTTGCAAACAATAGTAATTTTGGCACTGTTGGCATTTTAATTTTAGGATGGAAGATATTGTTCAAGAATTTGTACAGGTGTTTTATAAAAAAGTTTCGATGGAAAGCAATTGTCAGTGAAATATTGGTGGAGATAGGTTATTTCATTGTGAAAATGATTCCAGTTAGACGTTATGTTAAAAGCCCTATGAAAGAGGGTAGACATGGAGTTTAGTTTAAAATTATAAAAACAGCTGCTATAAAAATTCGATCCCAGGCCGGTAAACGTTTCCTTTCTAAAAACCGTGGTGTTAAAATGATCATCATATCTAAAAACGGTTACATCCAAATGGCAGTTTATTTTCCTTTCATATTCAATTGTGAAATTAATGTTAGGATGTATTTCATTGGCATACCTTCTTACTGTTCAGAGATATGATCAGGGCTGACAAATTTCTTGATTTATGCCCAATGAAATACATCCTAACATTAATTTCACAATTGAATATGAAAAGGAAAATAAACTGCCATTTTTGGATGTAACCGTTTTTAGATATGATGATCATTTTAACACCACGGTTTTTAGAAAGGAAACGTTTACCGGCCTGGGATCGAATTTTTATAGCAGCTGTTTTTATAATTTTAAACTAAACTCCATGTCTACCCTCTTTCATAGGGCTTTTAACATAACGTCTAACTGGAATCATTTTCACAATGAAATAACCTATCTCCTCCAATATTTCACTGACAATTGCTTTCCATCGAAACTTTTTTATAAACACCTGTACAAATTCTTGAACAATATCTTCCATCCTAAAATTAAAATGCCAACAGTGCCAAAATTACTATTGTTTGCAAGAGTCCCATTTATTCATAACAAAAATTTCTACCATGAATTGAAACTGTCAATAGAAAGTTTTTTTCCTGCAATTGAATTAAAACTAATACCTTGCAACCCAATGAATATCAGATCTCTGTTTAACACAAGGAGAAGAAACTCAGTCCACTGATGACCTCAGGAGTCGTATATCTATTTAATTGCCCTAGATGTAATCTAGGGAAGTACGTCGGCTCCACACGGAGGTTACTCAAAGGGTGATTAGATTCTCATCGAGGCGTTAGTTATAGAACAGGTGTCAATTAACTAATCCTGAGTTTTCAGTATACGCGAGCATACAAAGAAAATGTAAACATGACTTGAATTACAAAGATTTTAAAATTATAGGCCAATCCCCTAACGAACATCATTTAGCTATTTTAGAATCACTTTTCATTAACAACTCGTTCCGCAGTTAAACACCCAGTCTTCTCAACACCTCTGTATCTCTCGTGAGTTCAAGTCGAAGCTGACTCGGCCCGAATTGTCACTGGGTCTGTGCTTTCAGCACCTTATGGTATTGACTCCTCCCACTCTTGTACTTGCTTTTTATATTTGTAAACTTTTTAAACTTTTAGTATGTATTCCGAGTTTATGATTTTAACTTTCGTTGTATCTTTTTTTTTTTTAGCTTGATAATGGGACTTTTATGTCTTGAAACGTCGCGACAATAAAGTACAAATAATGGGAATAAAGGATTGTCCTTCACCTTTGCATCGACTGATGTCTGCTGGTTGATAGAACCGCCTTCAATTTTCACTGTATATATATAATATATATATATATATATATATATATATATATATATATATAGGCTAATTTCCCTTCGAAGCTCTCTTAGGTTTTATAGCCTAGGTTGAATATGCCCGTAATATTGTTATTAATATTCAAAGATGAACCCTATTCATATGGAACAAGCCCGCTAGAGGCCACTGACTTGAAATTCAAGCTTCCAAAGAGTATGACGTCCATATATATATATATATATATATATATATATATATATATATATATATATATATATATATAGATAATATATATATATATATATATCCCTTTTGCCTCCTATTACGTCTTCCTAATGGACGTCATACTCTTTGGAAGCTTGAATTTCAAGTCAGTGGCCCCTCTAGCGGGCTTGTTCCATATGAATAGGGTTCATCTTTGAATATTAATAACAATATTACGGGCATATTCAACTTAGGATATAAAATCTCAGAGATCTTCGAAGGGAAATTAGCCTAGAGAGATAGAGAGAGTGACAAGTTATAAGGAAAAATGTGGTAAATGAATAAGTATGGGGGGATGAAAAATAAAGCCAATGCACCTGAAATTCAAGAAACGTCAGCAGCAGCAGAGAGCAGGAATGAATTTGTTCCCCGCTTAAACATTTATGTGTCATTTCTCGCTTAAATACTTGTGTCAATTCTGTTTGTAGTGTACATGTCAATACATAGGGTACAATATGGGGAGAAAGTTTGAATTGCTTGTATAATTCTTCATATAAAAGCTCCAAACAGCAGCATTTTTGGAGGGGAAGTTCTAAACTGTTATGGCTTCAGAATTTATTTTTAATGGCAGTAGAGCAGAGTTGACTGGTGAAAGAGTCGATGGAATATACATCGGTTTATTTTTCTGGTGTTCAGTCGTAATGATATAAAGTTTACCATAGAGTTTAGTTACTTATTGCCAAGATGCTTTAGATGCAATGCTGTCATTTTAACTGTTATGTAGGTAAAGGCTGGAAATTGGGACGAAGATAATCATGGACCCATGTTGCAGCTGTTAAAGTGACGAGATGTGACTATAAGCATAACCGAGGCATTCTTGTTACCAAAAAGATGCTAATATTGTTTATAAAATCAAGACTAGTTTATAGTTTATAGTCGATATAGTGTTGACGTACCACCTTGGTGGCCGCGAGTTCAATTCTCGGGCATTCCACATAGGTGTGGGAGATGTGTATTTCTGGTGATAGAAGTTCACTCTCGAAGTGGTTCGGAAGTCACGTAAAGCCGTTGGTCCCGTTGCTGAATAACCAATGGTTCGGTGCAACGGAAATACACCATATAAACAAACAAACAAATATATAATACAAATATTCATTGCATTTCACACCACTTCAGTTAATTGAGTCTGGGAGATGTCTGTATTACGTAAATGGACACCTGAGGAAAAATATAGAATTTTATTGTTATTATTCAGAAGATGAACCCTATGCATGCAGAACAAACCAACCACATGGGGCATTGTCTTTGAAATTCAAGCTTGCAAAGAATATTGTTTCATTAGGAAGAAGTAACGGGAAGCATTATTATTATTTTACTATTATTATTATTATTATTATTATTATTATTATTATTATTATTATTCTTATTATTATTATTATTATTATTATTATTATTATTATTATTACTTTTATCCAGTCCTCCAATTCGACTGGGTGGTATTTATAGTGTGCGGTTCCGGGTTGCACCCTACCTCCTTAAGAGTCCATCACTCTTCTTACTATGTGCGCCGTTTCTAGGATCATACTCTTCTCCATGAATCCTGGAGCTACTTCGGCCTCTAGTTTTTCTAGATTCATTTCAGGGATCTTGGGATCGTGCCTGGTGTTCCTATGATTATGGGTACAATTTCCACTGGCATATCCGATATTATTATTATTATTATTATTATTATTATTATTATTATTATTATTAATCAGAATATGGACCATATTCTTACGGAACAATCCCACAATGGGGCCACTGACCTCAAATTCATTCAAACTTCTAAAGAATATTGTGTCGTTTATTCGAAAGAAGTAACAGAAGGTATAGGGAAATAAAGAATGAAAGAGACCAGTCATTAGAAAAACAGTGAAACGAACACCTTAATAAATAAGCGTTCCTCTCTATAACTCGTCGTCTTAAGAAACAGATCTTTAAGGGCTGCTGCGAAAGGGTTTTGACCATACCCAGGGACCTGCTATGAAGTTCGTACCTGAGTCGCCTGGAAGGTGCATCAATTCTCATCGCAGATTTTTAGAGAGGACGACCGCGGCGCGGGGTAAACGGGAAATGTTGCATGATGCATCTGTTTAAAAGCTCGCGAAACGATAGAGGACTTTGCAAGTATAAAAAGAAATGGGGCCCCGGACGGGTAAATGGAACATAAACATCGATCTCAAGAATGAAAGCGGGTCTCTTTTTTATCTCTCTCTCTTTTTTTACTTTGAGCTCATTACATTACCTTGCTGGAGCCAAGTGCTTCTCGTAACAATATACGAAATAGCATGAGTTACTGAAATGGTAAGAGTATAATGGAAAGGTTTTGCGGTTGTAAATTTTAGAATGTTGTTAAAGGGAGGGCGAGTGGGTGGGTGGTGGGGGGGGGGGGAGAGGAGATCAGTATAAACTGTAAAAGGGTCCCTGTTTGCATAAACACAGTATGCGTATAGGTATGTATTTGTGTGTATATATGTATATATAGGAAGATAATATATATATATATATATATATATATATATATATATAATTTGTGTATATATAATATATATATATAGATATATCTATAATATATATATATATATACTATATATATGAATATATATATATATATATATATATACACATATATATATACACTTGAGTTAAATATTGTAGTAGTCGAAAGACAGAAAGAATGTTGTACAAAATGTTGCTACCATCTTGAAACAAAAGAGCACGAGAAAGATTGAATAATAAGCATTCATATTGAATGTGCTCCTTTGTTACTTACAGGATATATATATATACATATATATTTTTTTTTCTTTTTTCTTTTTTTAATGAGTTTCGTCTTTTATTCAGCAGGCAGTGAGAACCAATATGAGGCCATGAATTTTCTATTGGTCTCGTAGGATTTAGCTTGCGTAAAAAAAAAAAAAAAAAAAATATATTTGTGTACGCAGACATACATACTCTCTCTCTCTCTCTCCTCTCTCTCTCTCTCTCTCTCTCTCTCTCTCTCCTCTCAGCCGAAATACTGATTCTACCCAACTAGAGAAATATTCTCGCGGTGGCTGTAGTGGAAATTCGTGAAATGTATGCAGAGCTCTCTCTCTCTCTCTCTCTCTCTCTCTCTCTCTCTCTCTCTCTCTCTCTCTATATTATATATATATATATATATTATATATATATATATATATATATATATCGTTGTCCATCCTCTATAATAATATTTGACCTGTTTGCAAAAAAAAAAAAGTGGGAGAAAAAGAAGATTAACTGAAAATTAGAGTTGTCTCAGTTCTAATTACCAATTACAGAGCGTATCCATTAAAGTAATTACATAATACACTCGGCCATTACAGTGTAGTTGTTCAGGGAGGCAATTCTCTCTCTCTCTCTCTCTCTCTCTCTCTCTCTCTCTCTGGGTATTTTCCTCCGTAATAATTTACATAGAGTTTCTTGATTAATTAGACAGCGTTTCCTTAATCCTTAATGCTCTATTTTTTCCTAGGATGTTTTTGCCCTCAGGAATAATGGTCTGCCATTATTCTTATATATATATATATATATATATATATATTATATATATATATCATATATATATATATATATATAAAATATGTATATACCCGTATATTATATATATATATATATATATATATATATATATATATATATATATTATATATATAATATATATATTTGTGGGTGTGTGTAGTGTAATTTATTTCTTGATTTTTTACCTCCCATTTCTCCCTTGTGTGTTACACATTATCGTCGCTTCCGTAGACATAACCTCATAGTTAACTTTGTAACAAGAAAAAAACCACAAGTAAAAATGAAATGGTAAACACTTACCATACGTTCCCCAAAAGGATATTTCATTTTTCTGTACATTTCCAAGAACTTTCGACGTATTTTTCAACGTTCTCCAAAAGGAAATTTAATTTTTATACCTTTCCAAGAACTTTCGACGTATATTTCATATTTTTTCATAGAAGAAAAACTACTTTTGTGAAGAACTTTAAAAAGAGAATATATTCAGTCGATTCGTGTCAGAAGGAGAAAAGCCGAATTAAAACGCTTAACGTCAAAAGAGGGACTTTTATTCATAGAGGAAAAAAGAAGAAGAAGAATTCGTTGAAGACTTTGCCCCAGAGAAGAGACAAAACATAAAATTGTTTCCCAAAAGGGACAAGCCACACTTACACAAACTCTTACACAAACACTTACACACTTGACACACACACACAGTCACATAGCCAACCCTGGACATTAGTTGACGAACTCAAGAAGGTTTCTTTGTCTTCCAAGGAGGAGGAGGAGGAGTAGGTGGAGGAGGAGGAGGAAGGAGAAGAAGACAAGAGAGAGAAAGACAAACATATTTTGTCCCCATTAGTGGAACTTTTAATTAAGGAAATGTGGATTTTGTTCCGCTGTGAGACGCCGTAAAACTATTTCTTCCTCCCTGGAAAGGAAATGAAGAAGGCTTCGGATTATCATCATACGAAGCTATGGCCCGAGAATTTTAAACGTTTTAGACTTCCGTTAAAGAAAACTTTGTCCGTCCGCACGCGCTTTTTCCGTCCGCTCTCGGATCTTAGAAAGTACTAAGGCTAGAGGGCTGCAAATTGGTACGTTGATTATCCACCCTACAGTCATCAAACATGCCGAATTGCAGCCCTCTAGCCTCAGTAGTTTTTATTTCATTTAAGGCTAAAGGTAGCCATAATCGTACTTCTGGCAGCGCTATAAGTACCAACGTCAGTCTGATCTGAAAATATAAAACGATTTTTACATGAATAACAATTCCAGAATATTTCCAGTAAAAAAAAAACGATAATATACAAGTGGAACAGAGATGTTATTTGCAGACAGGAAATTTAATGCTTATCTCACATAATTTGGAGAGGAACGCACATCAACTTAGGACATTAAACAGAGAATACAGGACATTAGGACATCAAACTGAGAATACAGGATATTGGGACATTCAACAGATAATATAGGACATTAGGACATCAAACTGAGAATACAGGATATTGGGACAGAAAACAGCAAATATAGGACTTTAGGACATCAAACCGAGAATATGGGATGTTAAAGCATCTAACATAGAATATAGGACTTTAGGACATCAAATGAAGACTATAGGCTGTTAGGACAGTGAGCAGCAAATACGGGACTATAGGACATCAAACTGAATATAAGTTGTTAGGACATCAAACAGAGAAAAAAGAACGTCAGGACATCAAACTGAATATGAGACGTTAGGACAACAAACAGAGAATATAGGACATTAGGATATCAAACAGAGAATATAGGACTGTAGGGCATCAAACGGAGAATATAGGACATTAGGACATCAAATGGGAATATATAATAGGACATCAGGGCATCCAACTAAGAAACATCAGGGCGTTAAGACCAACAGAAAAAAAGGAGCCTCTGTACTGAACAGGAAATTAGCTTCCATGTTAGAAAGAAATACATCAAATATATATAGTATATGTATAACTATACATACACATATTTATGTGAATTGATAAATATACATATAATTTCTCTCTTCCCCAGACCCACCCGTAGCAACGATAGAGCTGGGAAGGGGCGTCTCGTCTGTAGTGAAGGAAGGCGAAGATATCTACTTCAACTGCAACGTGGACTCCAATCCGCCGACCTACAAGATCTCCTGGTATCACAGGGTGAGTTTTATTATTGTTATTATTATTATTAGTTGCAGGTCCACAATAATATGGCATGTTAGAGTTGATGGTCTTCAGTAGATATTAAAAGCGTTCGAACCTTGTGCTAGGTTCGAAAGCTTTTGATATTTATCAAATACCATCAACTCTCACTTGCTGTATTATTGTGGCTCTGCAACCATTAATTACCATCATTTTCGACACGGAAAACTGTGTCCATTATTATTATTATTATTATTATTATTATTATTATTATTATTATTATTATTATTATTATTATTATGAGTAGCAAATGTGATCTTTTTATCGTTATTATTATTTTTATGATTAGCAAATGTGGTCTTTGTTTGGTTATTATTATTATTATTATTATTATTATTATTTTATTATTATTATTATTATATTATTATTATTATTATTATTATATTATGTTATTATTATTATGACATGTCTAGGCTACACGGTCGTATGAAACTTGGTATAATCTCACAGTGTTATCTACAGACCACAGTGAATACTTTGAAAAATGTTAAAAAGTTGGTGCACGGAATAATAGGTGGCCCAAATTAGATTTTTCTGGGAAGCTAAACGATTTTAACAAATGTTAACACAGATGGAAAATTGTCGAATTTAACTTTTATTTCATATGCAAATTGGGCTGTGGCCACCTTTCAATTTGGTCCCGGCGTGATCCGTCCTCCGGCTTACTCGGGACTCGTGCAAGATTTTCCCCTGACACATAAGTTGTCGACATTATGTTCCTAACTTGTAACGTAAATTAAAAGGTTCTAAATTCTGCGGTCAAGTAGATCCTTGTTTCACAAATGGAAATTTGAATGCGTTATATTTTATTAAAAATAATTGTTCTGTACTGTTCAAGTCAACATCCACATTATTGATTTTTGTACATTTTCATTCTTATAAATATATCATAAATATCCTATCCTAAAATTACTATATCTTCACCTCAACGCGAAACACCTTTTTCAGACCTTTTTAGGCTTTTCCTTAGACCTTTCCTATCCTCCTTTCCAACAAGAACATCAACAACAAAGTAGTTTGTAGGCTTATTCCCCGGTTAAGCGAAAATGGTAACTTTTTGAACATTTCAATGAATTAGGTCTCTAAAAGGCTCAGAAATTTGATACCTATTTTAAACTTTTCAAATTTATGGGAGGTTCTCCCCCTGTTGATAGGGGCCTTTTTTTTATTGTTTTACTGTACCTCCGTTCATATTCTCTCTCTTCCATCTGACTTTCCTCATCCCTCTGCTAAAATGTTTTTGCTCTCAGTTTCCCCTTTCAGCGCTGAATGACCTCATTGTAGGCCCCAGTGTTTGGTCTCTGGCCTAAACATCATATTCCATTCCATTATATTTCACGGCATTCAAACCATGACTGAGTCATATCTATGAAAAACTGATAAATAAATATGATCATGTAGAAAGATGACAATCTTTATTTGAGTTTGGAAAACGATGGAAAAATATTTGTCGTTTCTTCCGTGTTCCCCTCCAGGGGCTTGGAAAGTAAAAAGATATTCCTTCATATGTCGACGGGATCACTCGCATCGCAATAAAAAATATTGCCAGGACGTATAACAAATAGTATCCTTTGGGGGGAATTCAGTGTCAACAACTGACAAGTAAAGCCTCTTTGTTTATTCTTCTATGTTTTTGTTATAAGCGTTGCTTTATATATATATATGTATTTGTTTTGAATATACAAAATCGACCGATTGTTTGACCAAAGTTTGTTATCGCCAGAGCAGATTTAATAATACTAATAGTAAATATATAAACATTCTCTTTCATTCTTTTAATATAACTGATGTTAGGCTTCAACTTACATGGTTGCAATAATAGTGTGATTTATACATTTCCATTGTATCTTTGATTTCGTAATGATTTTATGATTAGTTTCTGTTTCATCAATTTTCATTATATCTTATTTTGAAAAGGTTCTGTCGATTGGTTTATCCATTTTCACAATATTTTTTAATAGTTCTATGTATAGCCTGGTTTACCCATTTTCATTGTATCTATTAATTTGTAATGGTTCTATTTATAGCCTGGTTTATCCATTTTCATTACAATCATCAGTTGGCAACGATTCTAAAACTTTATCTTGATTTATCCGTTGTCATTATATCTTATTTTGTAATGATTCCGTAATATCAGTTCCATCCGTCTATTTACACTATATCCATCATTTCATTATAGCCATCATTACGTCACTGACAGCATCCACACACAGATTTACTTTGCCAGAGCAGTGAAAATTCTGAATGAAATTCAATGCACACAGACAAATAGGCAGGCAGAAATAGCCATACAGGCCATCGGATTCTCAACTCTGAAGACATATAACTATAGCCATACAGAAACATACCGAAGTGACTGACTCACTGTGAGCTAGTCTGGCTTTCTCCAGACAGACAGACAGACTTATGCGTTGAATCCTACCATGCCATTTCAACACACTGGCTCACCACAGCCAGTGTGGAAAGCTATAATATCTCCTACCATTGGAATGCTTCTTTCCCTCTCTCGATCAGAGATGTTAGGCAGTCACTGCGTTTCTCCCTCTGGTCGAGGTTTTTCCCCTTATCTTCGTCGTGATGGCCACCGTAAAGTTTAACTGTAATTGTTCCTGTTTTTTATATATCATCGACGCCAAAAAGGGGTTCGTTGCTGCCGTTACCCCATTTGCAGCTGACGCTGCATTTTATGGCTTATGTTTTCGTGAGGGGGCCTCGAGGAATCCTATTTATTTTTTTATTATTATTATTATGGTTTTTCTGGGATCATGGCTTCTACGCCATTCGCGAGGTTGAACTCGGTTGTTTGTGGTAGCTGTGAAATTGTATGCATATATCCTTGCATTCTCAGACTCAGAATATTTTAATATAGCACGTGTGAACTTACGTACATACGTAAATCTCTGCATACACAGAGACTTGGCATAATTGCATACAACGCATTTATATTTGCGTATAATACATATTTTGTAAACATACGAATTTACTTGCATACATCTGTGCATGCACACAGACTTAGCATATTTGCATATGACACATATATTGTGTGTATATATGAACTTACATGCAAAGTGCATAAACTCAGACTTAGCATATTTGCATATAACATTTATTGCGTATAAGTTTGACCTCACATGCTTACGTCTGTGCATACACGCAGACTAGCATGTATGTATATAACGTATTTATTCATAAAAGTACAAAACAAAATGCATACGCGTTTGTTGATGTATTTGTACAATGTATGTTAACTTATGTAAGGCATAGAAAGGGCTTGCTCATAAGTATACATATTAATGGGTACGTGCTAACATACATATATGTACAAACGTACATAGTATATTTACATTCATACACACATATACATATTTTGTATAGTATACATGTGTGTACATATATATATATATATATATATATATCTATATATATATATATATATATATATATATATATATATTATATATAGTATTTATATACACATATATGCATAGTACATTCACATACAAATATACATAGATACTTGCAAAGTAATTATATATATATGATTGTATATATATATATATATATATATATATATATATATATATATATATATATATATATATATATATATATATATTGACGAACTATCGCTAAAACATGCGATATCTCATGTAGTCGTAAAGCTGGAGGAAGGAATGAAAGGAGTTGACCAAGCGCTTTCGTGTATTTCTCACACCTCCTCAGGGTCAAGTGATACAAAAATTCATTATTTGTTACCAGGACATCTCTGTGGCAGCAATACATAAACATAAAAACTATATTACTACTATTTAAAAACTAACTGTCTAAAAATGTTGTTTACAAGTAGTTCATCTAGTTTGTACGTCCCGGGGCTGCTGTTGATCAAATCTACACAATTTTTCTTTATTATGCATGATTCGACAATATTTCGTTTTGTGATGTCTTTACAGAACATGACCTCTTTCGCTTCCTTCCAGTTCATGGTGTGGTTACACTTCATTCATATGTTGAAACAAACTGCTTGCTGTATTTCCCGTTCTTACATTATATTTATGTTGTTTTAATTTTGTTACGAGATCCTTTCCGCTTTGTCCCACATATATTTTATACAATGATTGCAAGGGATCCCATATATGCAGCCACTCTTCTGTAGAGGGGAATTCCTGATTAACAAATTCTTAAGTACGTAGTTCTTAAAAATGACATTAACATTAAATGGTCTCAACAGCCCAGGGATGGCCATAAACTGGTTACAGTATGGTAAAACAAGAAGGTTTTTCATATTAAAATCACTCTTATTACCAACTTCATAAAATGTTTTTTCTTGCTTTATTGATAGGGCTTTCTGTAAAGCAAGAAAAACATTTTATGAAGTTGGTCGTAAGAGTGATTTTAATATGAAAAACCTTCTTGTTTTACCATACTGTAACCAGTTTATGGCCATCCCTGGGCTGTTGAGACCATTTAATGTTAATGTCATTTTTAAGAACTACGTACTTAAGAATTTGTTAATCAGGAATTCCCCTCTACAGAAGAGTGGCTGCATATATGAGATTCCTTGCAATCATTGTAATAAAATGTATGTGGGACAAAGTGGAAAGGATCTCGTAACAAAATTAAAACAACATAAATATAATGTAAGAACGGGAAATACAGCAAGCAGTTTGTTTCAACATATGAATGAGTGTAACCACACCATGAACTGGAAGGAAGCGAAAGAGGTCATGTTCTGTAAAGACATCACAAAACGAAATATTGTCGAATCATGCATAATAAAGAAAAATTGTGTAGATTTGATTCAACAGCAGCCCCGGGTCGTACAAACTGGATGAACTACTTATAAACAACATTTTAGACCGTTATTTTTAAATAGTAGTACGATAGTTTTTATGTTTATGTACTGCTGCCACAGAGGTGTCCTGGTAACAAATAATGAATTTTTGTATCACTTGACCTTGAGGAGGTGTGAGAAATACACGAAAGTGCTTGGTCAACTCCGTTTCATTCCTTCCTCCAGCTTTACGACTATATATATATATATATTATATATATATATATATATATATATACATATATATATATATATAGATATATATATATATATATATATATATCGATAAACGTATTCCTTCGCTGCACATCTCAAAAAGGAGAGTCACCGAATAAAGACGTTAATAGAGAAATTATTCAGCCCCGAGTAACAAATAGCCCCACATTTGCATAAAAGCAACGCAGGATACATTAGCATTATCGCCAAGGATCTGCTGGCCAGGACGCGCCCTAATAATATATAATTATCCTAGTAATATATAATTATATCCTGGACGTCCGCCAGAGGGGAGTCCTTGGGAGATGACTGTTGTTGTCTTTGATGTTTCTGTTATTCAGTTTTATTCAGTTTCATTTCTATGGCCTGTGATTTTTTAGGTTTTTAGTATTCTGTCAAAGAAGACTATTGAGACTTTTTCCAGTCCGTCCTCAGATCTTCAAAACTACTGATGCTAGAGGACTGCTAGTTGGTATGTTGATCAACCACCCACCAATCATCAAACGCTCCAAATTGCAGCCCTCTAACCTCAGTAGTTTCTATTTTATTCATGGTTAAAGTTAGCCCAACACTGGCCACCACCGTGCTATGGCTGAAGGTTTCATGGGCCGTGGCTAAGAGTCTCCTACAGCATTATTCGCCATACGGAAAACTCGATTGCGCCGAAGAAATCCGACACTAGATAATCCCAAAAATAATGTATGGATTTACCTAATATAAATGGAATAGATTTTTTTTATTCTTAGAATATATAAATCCTCTGAAAGTGCTGATGACACGTCTTTAGAAGATTAATCCGACACTAGATAAATCCAAAACATTTTATGGATTTACTTAATACAAATGAAATAGAGTTTATTATTATTATTATTATTATTATTATTATTATTATTATTATTATTATTATTCAGAAGATGAACCCTATTCATTTGGAACAAAGAATATGATGGCGTTCATCAGGAATACGTAACAGAAAGTATTATTATTATTATTATTATTATTATTATTATTATTATTATTATTATTATTTATTATTATTATTCAGAAGGTGATGGAAAACAGAAAATAGAGAGAGAGATGATCAGGTATTAGAAAAACAGATGAATTCACAAATGAATGAATAAATGGATAAAAAGGAGAATAAATTACTAAAATGCACCATAGAAATTAGGTTTTAAAAAAAGAAATTACGAAAAGTAATTAATTGCGAAAGTGTCATTACACTGAAAAAGCTCTTGGTTGCAAACGAAACTCATAGTTGATATAATCCTTATTAAACCTAGAGTTCAGATGATCTCGTATGTAAATTTCGACATAAGCCTGATTAGAGCTACGAGATTGAAACCCTCAACCACCCCCACCCCCCCCCCCCCCCAAACACACACTCCCACCCCCCTTGCAGGATTAGGTAAGGTACGCAAATTCGGTCAACTATCGACGCCTCGTCTGTTATATATAGATATTGTGTTTTTCTCCTCCTCCATCGTTTTTTTTTAATGTATGTATGTTATGTATGTCATGTGTTATATATATATATATATTATACTATTCTATATATATATATATATATCTCATTGCCACTGATTTCCTACGTGTTTGTCGGCATATGTGTGTGTATATATATATATATAATATAGATATATATATTATATATAATTATTATATAATATATCATACTATATAATTATTATATAGTATATAATAGTAAATATATTTTTATATATATGTGCTATAAATTGTATATATTTGTTACCATATATGTACATGCATAATGTGAGTCCACCTCCCACTAAGTATTAATTCTAACGATAAGGCGAAACCCTTTTAGCAGAGCGATTATTGTGTTTTTAAGACACTTGTGTATACATACACACAAATACATATAAATATATATACATATATATATATATATACATATATATATATATATTACAGAATATATATATATATATATATATATATATATATATATATATATATATATATTCACATATATTTCCGTATTATCATACTCTTTGGGGTTTAGAAGCATATTTCTGTGTTTTCTCACCGACTGTAATTTACATGGCAGAGCTGTTTGCTCTCTCTCTCTCTCTCTCTCTCTCTGAATTTAAATGAATCCTGCTGTAATCCTTTAAGCACATAAGTACAGACGCTGCTAAATAAACGGAGAAGATGTGAGCCCGTAAATACTCCAGGAAACGCTGTGTGTTTGTGTGGTTGTTTTTTTAGCACCAGGCAAGGATGTCCCTGCTTGAACTATGTAGAATAATGCGCGCAAAAACGTATATTATCTGTCGTATATTTGTATAATTACTCTCTTTCGTTCCCAAGTAAACGAAACAGTCGTAAGTTCACAAACGCTCAAGGACATGGTGTATGTGTGTTTGTCCTCCGCGTGTGTGTATGCGTGTGTGTGTTTTTTTTCCAGCACCACGGAAGGATGATGCCTCTATTTTATGTTGAAATAATTCGCATAAAATATTTCTCGATAAAGCGGTTAATTATTTCCTTCAGCTGCTAAATAAACGAATATGTAAGCGTATCAGCACTCAAGGAAAGTCTTTCTGTTTGTTTGTATGTGTGTATGTTTGTTTTAGCACCCCCCCTCCCCCCCCAACCCCAAGAAAAAAAAAAGCGTCTCTGCTTTATTGAAGTAATTCGCGGACAAAAGCGTAACCCGATTGTCCAACTCGTATTCTCTGCTGTCTCGTACATTCACATATCACATAAAGCAAAGACGACCTTTATGCTTGAATTATAAAATAAATAAGATATATATTAATATAGTTATAACTCGCGTAGATTACGGTACATTTGTCTTATTTTTTTACCAACTTTTGCCTCAATTTAAAAAAAAGAAATAGTATTCGCATTACTATAGTTACAACTCGCGTAGATTACTATGCATTTGTCTTATTTTTTTGACCAACTTATCATTCACTTTAAAAGAAGTTCAATATTTACATTTATATAGTAAGAACTCGCATAGATTAAGATGGATTTGTCTTATTTTTTTTACCAACTCATGCTTCAATTTAAAAACAAATTAATATTTACATTTATTTATTAGTTACTATAGTCGTATACGAGACAAATCGATGATTGCGTCATCGAGAAGCAGTCTTGCATTTGTTATTATTTTTATTAATATCAATTGGTTCGTATCTGACCGTCACACAGATGTAGGTGGACATTGAGAATGTCCTGCGGTTGTATCCGATTATGTATATATAATATATATAATATATAGTATATAGTATACACATACATACATACATACATACATACACACATACATAGCTGGGGAGTTTAAATCCTCGCCTGACTCAAATGAGAGAAAATCCATTTCGCGCGTTATCTGCAAAGCGGAAACGATAAAGTTAAACGGCGATCGTCTGGTGTGCTGTGGCTGTGACTGTGTATGTGGCGCGCGCGCGCGTGTGTGTATGTGTTTTCGTGTGTGTGTTCGTGTGCATGTCTTAGGCGGGCTAATATAAATCTGCTTTCTCGGTCTCGGCTAGTATAATTTCGCCAGCGAGACGTTTTTAATGTGGCCGATGTGTTGGGACTCTCTCTCTCTCTCTCTCTCTCTCTCTCTCTCTCTCTCTCTCAAACACACACATTCGCGCGTCGTCAACTCAGAGCTATTTTTTTCCCGTGAGTTCATATTCTGATTAAGCCTATCAATGGCGAGTTATTGTGATAATAGGGAAGAAGGTGGGATCGGGGGGGGGGGGGGGGGGGTGGGGGGATTGGGTTGGGGGGATTATCCCCCGCCCAAATTCTTGGGAATGCGAATAGATTTTCACACGCTGACTCCCAATACGTGTATACCACCCGTACCACCGTGCTGGCTAGTATTCTCTCTCTCTCTCTCTCTCTCTCTCTCTCTCTCCTCTGAAAATGAGAGCGTTAATAACTATTGTGCTTTTAACCGTTAAGGATTTAGCAGAAGTTAAGAGAGGCCTTTTGTCGTCTATAAACACTATTATTATTATTATTATTATTATTATTATTAGATCGTAAATAAATCTTGGACTTTTGACGGTTAAGGGTTCCCCGAAGTTAAAAGAGGTCCTTTTGTCGTCGATAATAATAATAATAATAATAATAATAATAATAATAATAATAATAATAATATAATAATCTGATGATGATGAGATGATGATGATGATGATGATGATGATGATGATGATTATTAAGACGAACCCTCTTCATATATAACAAGCCCACC
This sequence comes from Macrobrachium nipponense, assembly GCF_015104395.2. NCBI lineage: Eukaryota > Metazoa > Arthropoda > Malacostraca > Decapoda > Palaemonidae > Macrobrachium > Macrobrachium nipponense. The sequence continues at coordinate 49,691,015 of NC_087208.1, read as the reverse complement.
ACAGGGGATAATGACTTGAAATGATGCTGCCAAAATATATGGTGTTCATTAGGAATTAACAAAAGAAATTATTATTATTATTATTATTATTATTATTATTATTATTATTATTATTATTATTATTATTATTATTATTATTATTATTGTATGCTGGAAACAGACTTTTCAAACATGTTTTATTAAATATAATTTCAGAATTTGCAGATAGAATTCTGTATAAAATAAACCCGGTAAATTCTGCCATTATATATTTAATAAAATATTATTTTCATTCAAAAGATGAACCCTATTTATATGTAAAAAGCCACGGGGGCCATTATATAGACTTGAAATCCAAGCTCCCAATAATTTTATGTCGTTACTTGAAAATCATCAACACAATTCAAAAAGGAGAAATAACAGTAAGAATATATCTCACCAATGTAAGATAAAGTAAAAAAAAATATAAAATGAATAAACGAACAGATAAAATGAATAAACGAACAGATAAAAATATAAGTAAATTATATCTCACTTATGAAAAATAAAGTGAAAAAACGAACAGATAAAAATATAAGCAAATTACCAAAATGCAAAGGAGAATATATCCCATAAAGAATCATTTCGAGGTGACGTCATGTTTGTTTGTCTTTATGTATGCTTGTTTTTCCATTCTGTTTGTGCGTGTGTGCGTGCTCGCGTTTGTTTCCTAATTAGCATACCCTCTTCAATGATTCCGGCGATGCGGTGGTGTGTTGTGTGTGTGTGTGTGTTACTTGATGGGAAAAATCGAAAGGGTATCGGAGCTCTTTGAAGAAGCTAATGAGTCTGATCGGATCAAAGAGACAATGCGAAGGAAAAAGATTTCCGTAAATGCGTCGTGTTATGCAGAACTCCGGATCTCATTCCCATGCGTGAATAGAGAGAGAGAGAGAGAGAGAGAGAGAGAGAGAGAGGAGAGAGAGAGAGAGAGGGGAAGCGAACGAGATGAGGAGGATAAGAAGAAGAATGAGAGAAAGAGCGAGATAAAGAAGAAGACGAAGAGAAGAGAAGGATAAGGAAAGAGATAAGAAAAAACAAGGAAGGATAGAGAGAGAGAGAAGATGCGTGGAAAGCGAGATAAAGGAGATAAGGAGGAAAGAAACAGAAGAAAGGAAAAGGATGAGAAAAAGCGAGAAAAAGAAGAGAAAGAGAGAAAAAGCGAGATAAAGAGGAGGAGGAGAAGATGAAAATTGAGAGAAAAGAGAGCAGAGATGATAAAAGAGAGAGAGAGCGAGAGAGAGAGAGAGGAGAGATTGAGAGAGATAGCAGAGAGAGAGAGAGAAGTGAGATAAAGAGGAGGAGAAGAAGAAGAAGAAGATACAGAGAGAAAG
>NC_087208.1:49686389-49689163 GCF_015104395.2 Macrobrachium nipponense | reverse complement strand
ATTTTGTTGTTTGTCTTCAGTAGTATCGTACCTTCTTATTTTCATATTTTATCTCGTCCTCAGTAGTTTTGATTGAGTCTCTGTAAACAAAGTTTCATATACTTTGTTCATGACTGTTTTTCGTGAGCTACTATTGTCTTCCATGCTAAATTTGTGTGTTGTGCTTGTGAATACAAACCATAATGCTTTTGGTCATGTGGGTATGCTTGCGTGGATCAATAGTATGCATTTCCGTGAATTCAGCCATTTACGTGTCGCTTGTAAACATGGGGTAATGTTTGTGGGTCTGTTGTACATTGTATTGGAAACTCATTGAAAAGTCATTCATTTAAGATTGACCTAATTGTACCGTAATTTTCAGACTCTCTCTCTCTCTCTCTCTCTCTCTCTCTCTCTCTCTCTCTCCATTGGAGAGTAATTCATTTAAGATTGACCTAATTCTTCCTTATGTTTCAGCCAACCTTTCTCTCTCTCTCTCTCTCTCTCTCTCTCTCTCTCTCTCTCCTCTCTCTCTCTCTCTCTCTTCATTTGAGATTGACCTAATTGTACCTTACGTTTCATACCCCCTCCTCTCTCTCTCTCTCTCTCTCTCTCTCTCTTCCTCTCTCTCTCTCTCTCTCTCTCTCTCTTCCAACTGACCGAGACGGCTAATTTCCTTCGAGACAAATAATCTTATAAGTGAACTTTCAGCGGCAGTTTCAGCTCGATGGTAATCTAATAGAAAACGAAAAGAAAGAAGGAAGGAAGGAGGGAAGAAAAGAGAAGAAAAAAAACCGATAAAGAAAACAAGAGAGAGAGAGAGAGAGAGAGAGAGAGAGAGAGAGAGAGAGAGAGAGAGAGAAATAAGTGGTTTGGGGATTGAAAAAAAATGTGGGGAAACTTTTTTAATCAGCTGAAACTGGTTAAAGAAAAGTTCGACTTCTCGTGCCTTCATGTCTTTTTCCATTACATTTGCGGGAATCCCCCCGAGGAGAGAGAGACGAGAGGGAAGAGAGTGAGAGAGAGAGAGAGAGCGAGAGAGAGAGAGAGAGAGAGAGAGAGAGAGAGAAGAGAGAGAGAGAGAGAGACCATGAGGAGTAATTAACGATTGAGTTGGGTCTTATGAGATTTCATTCTTTTTTAATTCTTTTTTTATCCACGGTTTAGTTCTTTGTCCTGACCGAGGAAGCGGTTGAACACACACACACACACACACACACAACACACACACATATATATAATATATATATATATATATATATATATATATATATATATAATATATATATATATGTATATATATATTTATATATATATATAATAGATATATATATATATATATATATAAAATATAATATATATATAAACTATATAGATATATATTTATATACATATACATAATATATTATATATCTATATATATATATATATAATATATATATATATATATAAATATATATATATATATTTATTATATATATATAAATGGTGGGGTGCACTGTAGCATTGCTTAAGGTTCTTTGCATTGCAATGTCCCTTCGGCCCCTAGCTGCAACCCCTTTCGTTCCTTTTATTGTACCTTCTTTCGTATTCTCTTTCTTCCATGCTACTTTCCTCAACCCTCTTCTGACAGCTGTATCTTAGTACAACTGTTTTTACTCTCAGTTTCTCTTTTAGCACTGAATGACCTCATAGGTTCCAGTGCCTGATCTTTGTCCTATATTCTGTGTTCAATTCAATTCGATCATCCAAAGTAGCATTTGATCCGAATTCTTATAATCGAGTTAAACTTTTCCTTACCTTTTCCCCAAAACGTCTCGAGTTTTCGTAAATTTCTCCAAAGCCTTTGATAAGATCCTAAATATTCCATCCCCACGATGTTTGGAGAAAGGCATCCTTCATATGTCTTTTACATAAAGGTAATTGGAATTCCATATGCACTTCGCTCCTAACCTAAGTATCATTTCATTCATCCCTGGAATAAAAAAAAAATATATAATGAAAATAAGGCCGCTCTTATGTGATATCACATTATATTGAAATCTATGCCATTGGAGCCGTTTACTGTCGAAATAATTGATAAGTCAGAATAGCCGAAATTCAGTGAGAAACCGTCCAAAGGGTTTTAGTTTTCTGTAAAAGAAAACTATTGAGATGGTTTTGTCTGTCCGTCTGCACTTTTTCTGTCCGTCCTCAAATCTTAAAAAACTACTGAGGCTAGAGGGCTGCAAATTGGTATGTTGATCATCCATCCTCCAATCATCAAACATATCTCGATAGATTTGATTTTATTTAAGGTTAGATTTAGCCATGATCGTGAGTTTGGCAACGATATAGGACAGGCTATCACCTGGCCGTTGGTGAAATTTTCATTTATCTATTGATCACCCCAGGTTAATGGCTGGATACAATCAATTAATATTCTGCTACGAATGTCAGTTTACGATAAAAGAACAGTGAATTTGTAAAGCATTTTTGAACTGTGAAAACGTGAGGACACCAGCGGACCCAGAAAATTTAATGAGTTTGGGGGGGGGGGCGGAAGGGGGGGGGGGAAGGGGGGCGGGTGGGGCACCAATTTTCATATCATAAATGCCCACTGTATATATATATATATATATATATATATATATATATAATATTTTTATTTTAATTATATATAAATATAATTATTCTATACTATATATATATATATATATTAAGATATATATATATTATATATATATAATATAATATATTATAATATATATATATATATATAGTATATATATATATAATATAATATATATATATAT
>NC_087208.1:49651389-49673889 GCF_015104395.2 Macrobrachium nipponense | reverse complement strand
AGAGAGATATAGGAAGAGAGAGAGAGGAGAGGAATAGAAGAGAGGAAGAGGAGAGAGAGAGTGCCTTTACCTTACATGCCTTACATCTTGTTTCGGGTTGACCCAGGTACCCTTTGTTGAGGCACCTAAGTCTCCCAGAGAGTTGCTTAGTACATCTTCCCGGTATAATTTTGCACTTCCAAATCTTGGATGGTCTGGGAGAGGAGAGAGAGAGAGAGAGAGAGAGAGAGAGAGAGAGAGAGGAGAGAGACTTTGTGTTGAGCTTTAGACGGTGATATGGCATAGGTTATTGATGTTATATGTATATATATATATATATTATATAATAATATTAATTCTTATATATATATATATATATATATATATAGTGTGTGTGTGGCGTGTGTGGTAGGTGGGTGTTGTATGTATATATATATATAATATATATATATATATAGTATATATAGTATATATATATATATATAATATATATATTATTATTATAAGCGAATACCACAGGAAAATGATAGTCAGAAGTCCAAGCACTTTCGTCTTTACTAAGACATAGTCAAAGAACGTCCTTGACAATGTCTTAGTAAAGACGAAAGCGCTTGGTTTCTGACTATCATTTTCCTGTGGTATTCGCTTATTTGTTTAAGTCACGTGCATCTACTGTGATTTTTTAAGACACACACACACACACACATATATATATATATATATATATATCTATATATATATATATATATATATAATATATATATACAACACCACACACACTTATATATCCTCCCTTCTTCCTATGCCTTTATGCTTCGTCTAGAGCAGAACGCGACAAAATAAAAAAAAAAGTATAAAAAAACACTAGATCCATATTTGCCTTTGGGCAGATGACTGGCTGAAGTAAAACATAAAAGAAAAAGCTTAACAAGTCTCTTCCATTTGACAGATGTGCATCAGGATGAATAGTAATAAAAAAAGAAAAAAGTTAGTGAACAGAAGAACATTATGTACATTTTAGTGGGTACTGAACCATGATTAAAAACCACCCGTGTTATCTAGTTTTTATATATTGGAAGCGGGCCTTCTCAACATATTTTAAATCGTATACATACGTAATATATGTGTAAATGCCATAGACAGGTATATGTGAATCGATATGATTATATATATATATATATATATAGATATATGTGGATATATATATAATATATATATATATATATATATATATATATATATAGATATATATATGCACACAGATGTCCATAAAGTTCCAGTACCATTACAAGTATTATTGGTACTGGGACTTTATGGACACTTGTACTATATATATATATATATATATATATATATATAGATATATATATATATATATATATATACTATATATATATATATATATATATATATATATTTATATATATATATATATATATATATATATATATATATATATATATATATATATATATATATATATATATATATATGATTTATATATATAAATGGCATATATATATATATATATATATATATATATATATATATATATACATATATATCTATATGTATATATATATATATATATATATATATATATATGTGTGTGTGTGTGTGTGTGTGTGTGTGTGTGTGTGTGTGTGTGTATAACCGACCTTATTACCGTTTCATTGAGCTATTCCAAGTTAAAAATACTTAGGGATACTAGCAGTAGATTTAAGCTTTTTTTTATTTAATAAGTTTAATGGCACTCCGGAATATTGCCATGTTAGAAAAGTATCCCTGGCTTAATTAGGCTTATAATCTTATGCTGAGCACCGTCATTACGTTATGCGTGGTAATAATAGTTATTTTCTACTTATGCCCACGCATGTATGTATGTATTTAATATTTAGAATATACTATATATATAATTATATAGGATATATATATAGATTATAGATATATACGTATTATATATATATATATATATATAGATACTATAGGAATATATTATATATAGTAGATATTATTTATAATAATATATATATATATAGTATCTATATCTATACGTATATATTCTATATAGTATCTAAGTTTATCATATAAAATCTGTATATAATAATAATAGATATTAACGTATGTATATATATATATATTTAATATAATATATATATAGATAATTATATATATATATATATATATTATAGATATATACGTATATATACTATATATATATATATTGTATGTATGGACCTTTGTATTTTTACACACACACACACACACATATGTATATATATATATATATATATATATAATCTATCTATATATACTAGTTATTTATTTATTTATTTATAAATAAATTTATTTGTATATATATATGTTCGTAAATAATTTGTATGTATGTAATGTATGTATATAACATAGTTATATATAAGATATGGTATGTTTTGGGTGGGTGCTGAGTATGTGTGTGTACGTATATTTGCGTGTGTTTGTATGTATAAATGTATGCAGTCTTGAGTTTTCCCTCGTATTGTATTGATTTAAATGTTTTCCAGTTTTCTAAAAAAAAAAAAAAATATTCCTCGTTTAACAAAAGAAAAATTTATAACTATACCCAAAAGGAATTCCGTTCAAACAACAATATATTAACATATATACTTTTATTGACGTATAAAAACCTGCTAAGAGGAAAGCGGTCTTTGAATATGAGATTTCCTGTGACCTGAGAATTAGATCGACCTTAAAATCAGCTTGACATTTTCGTTTTGTGATTTTATCTTGTACCCCTGTTAGAACCCCTGGGTCCTAGGGGTGGCTCGGTTGATGCCTCAAAAAACGCGATTAACAATACTCTGTCTTGCTGAATGCTAAATAGTTCGCACTTTTCCCCCGACGGGAGGACAATGTATTGGATATTCAGTCCTCTGGTTTCGTGATTCTTTAAGCAGTGTTTCTTCACACCCTGGCCTTTGTCGTCTGCTTTCCTTTGACAAAAGTAGCGGAGGCTCCGACGACAACATCTATTCATTAGCCAATGGAAAAGCTTCGTTGAAAACAGCGTCTTGAAACTACCTGATGAAAATGCTGACTGGATCGAAAAATTGTATGTATATAATTATTTTTTTGTGGAGGCAGACGCCAAGGAGAAAAGGCTTAAAGATGTTGGTCAAGTTGATGTGTCAAGGGTTAAACTCATCGGATAATATATTCAACTCCCATCAAGGTGGTTGAAAAAAGCCTCTTTGTTTGTTATTAAAAGGGTAAAACAGCCTCAATCTTAATGGAATAAGGAGAGAATTATACGTCGGACAGACCAGAACGTCTATCAATAAAAAAAAAGCAAAACTAACTCGCCACTCGAAGAACTGACATATAACACCGAATTAATCATTAGATTAGACACCGACCGAAAAGGACATTGTGACAAAACGAGAACCCCCTGCAGTAACGACATATCTGAGTAATTATAATCCGTAGCCCGTTTAAACAGGAGTTAAAAAGAGTATAAGAATAATATCGTCTGTTTGGAGGATTTTGATTGGCCGTTGCTATAAGCTCTGCTATAGACAGGAGTTTGTATTGGCTTGGGTGCAGCTTGTATCTAATATATATATATATATATATATATATATATATATATATATATATATATATATATATATATATATATATATATATATATATATATATATATATATATAGTATATATATATATAGATGATATGTATATATATATATATATATATATATATATATATATATATATATATATATATATATATATATATATATATTATATATGAATGTCGTCCCATCAATGCGCGCATTCATCTCTCAATACCATTCTGCATCATTATCATTATTTATCTTTTTATCTTTTTTTCCTGTGAATTTCTTCTAGAATTTATTTTCTGCGCCGTCTTGGTCGAGGCTGCTATTAATTCCCAGCGATATTTTGCATCGTAACTTCCATCTCAATTAAGCCTCATTTTCTTTACGCAGTCTTTCGCGCTAATAAGGTGTTAATGAAGCCGTTGGCCCCGCGATGGAGTGTTCTTGCTTTATTCTCTCTCTCTCTCTCTCTCTCTCTCTCTCTCTCTCTCTCTCTCTGTAGTGAGTAGAGAAATTACTTGTGATGAAGATAGGAACGCGCTACAAAGAGACCTTAACAAAGTATATGATTAGGCAGAGGTAAATAGGATGGTATTTAACTCTGATAAGTTTGAATCAATAAATTATGGAGACAGAGAAGGAAAGCTATATGCATATAGGGGTCCTAATAATGAGACAATCACAAATAAGGAAGCAGTTAAAGACCTTGGTGTGATGTTGAATAGGAACATGTTATGCAATGATCAAATAGCAATTCTATTGGCAAAATGTAAACAAGCAAAAAAAAATGGGAATGTTGTTACGTCACTTCAAAACAAGAAAAGCTGAACACATTGATGATGCTTTATAAAACATTATTTTTTGGTTCGTAGTCCACTTGAATATTGCAATATGATATGATACACATACTATCAAAAGGATATTGCACAAATAGAGAGTGTACAAAGGTCCTTTACAGCTAGAATAGAAGATGTTAAGGGTCTTGAATACTGGGAAAGACTACAATTCTTAAAATTATATAGTCTAGAAAGGAGAAAAAAACGCTACATGATAATTCAGGCATGGAAACAGATAGAAGGAATCGCCAAAAACATCATGGAGCTAAAAAATATCAGAAAGAGCAAGCAGAGGTAGATTATAGTGCCCAAAACTATAGAGGAAAAATGAGGAAAGCACACAGGGACAATTAATCCACTACGCACAGCATCGACAATGCAGGCGTCTATCCAATGCGTTGCCAGCTCATCTGAGGAATATATCAGGAGTGAGCGTAGATGTGTTTTAAAGAATAAGTTCGACAAATATCTAAGCTCCATCCCAGACCATCCAAGATTGGAAGATGCAAAATATACCGGAAGATGCACTAACAACTCTCTGGTAGACATTAGAGGTGCCTCACACTGAGGGACCTGGGCCAACCCGAACAAGATGTAAGGTCTGTAAGGTCTCTCTCTCTCTCTGCATTATGTTCATTAGTGGAAATGATCTCGCTCGTAGTTTGTATACACTCTCTCTCTCTCTCTCTCTCTCTCTCTCTCTCTCTCTCTCTCTCTCTCTCTCTCATCAAATTTCTATCCAAATTCCCTCTTGGCAAACACTGCATTGGCTCTAATGTATATTTATAAATCAGCCTACATGCTCCCAGCCAGTAAATTATTCTCTCTCTCTCTCTCTCTCTCTCTCTCTCTCTCTCTCTCTCTCTCTCTCTCTCTCACCAACCTACCTTCATAATCACCTCCGCGGGCCCAGTATTATCGTCACCTCTCAGCACAAAAGGCTTTCGACAATAAAGCGAAATTCGTTTTTTTTTTATTTTGCTTCTGCAATCATCCAGCCTTTTTGTAGCCCAGGTTTGACTTTCATCCGACGGTTGCCTTGTCCGTTTGCACACGGTCGGCAGCGGCTCAGCCGTGTTGTTATTACAGAGAATTAAAAAAAAAATAGTCGTATTCAAATTACAGTAATCAGGTGCGTTTAAATGTTGGGATTAGAAAACAGAGGTTTATATTGTTTGCAGCCCAAAGGCCTCTTCTTCATTAAAGGGAAAAGGTTGGTCAATTGCAGATCCCTCTACTACTGCTCTCTCTCTCTCTCTCTCTCTCTCTCTCTCTCTCTCTCTCTCTCTCACTTTTACCTACATCTATGTCTCTCTGCCTGCCTGAATCTCTCCCTTTTTGTCTTTGCCTGCCTACATTTCTCTCTCTCTCTCTCTCTCTCTCTCTCTCTCTCTCTCTCTGCCTGCTTGCATTTCTCTCTCTTTCCCTCCCCCTCTCTCTCTCTCAGTAGTATTAGGTAAATTGTCACAGTGGATATAGAAATGAACAAAATGGGCAAAAAAATTTCGGTACATGCTGATAATTGAAAAGCATTTTATTATAATTATTATTAAGAAATAGAATTACAATTATAAGGAAATTTGCATAACTCTACGGACACTACCCATCGGATTTCATTTACTGGGTTCGTATTGTGACTAATATCTGAGAATTACTCACTCACCTGCCTTAACAGTAACGAGAAATTCGCATTATTATTATTATTATTATTATTATTATTATTATTATTATTATTATTATTATTATCATCATCATAATGAAGATGAACACCATTCATATGGAACAAGCCTACGGAAGGGGTCAATGACTTGAAATTCATGCTTCCAAAGAATATTATGGTGTTCATTTGGAAGAAGAGAGAGGAGATAAAGGGAAATATAGAAAAAAGAGATGTGGATGATTAAAAAGGAAAAAATAATAAATTAATGAATAGCCTAACCTAAAATATTTGCTCATTACAGAACCATCAACACATCAGAACAATGTCAATAGTGAGTCATCGCCTTTAATTTATGAACTCCAGCTAACACATGCAGACGGAATTCCAATATTTATTAATGGACGACCTGTCATGAATAATTCCTTTATTTGTGAAACTAAGCGCATCGTAATGTCGGCGAATGAGAATTATTTAAGATGAAGTTGGCTGTCAGAATCCCGCCCCACCCCCCTTCTCTCTCTCTCTCTCTCTCTCTCTCTCTCTCTCTCTTCTCTCTCTCTCTCTCTCTCGCGGAAACCCGGAATTATTTTCAAAATGTGATCATTTTTTCTTCTCTTTTTGTTTGTTTGTTGTGGGTTTCTATGGTTTCTCTCTTATATTTTCAAATAGTTTTATTAAAATATATTATATATATATATATATATATATATATATATATATATATATATATATATATATATATATATTATCCTCTTCTGTTTTGCCCAGTTTTCTCTTATTGGCACTTTAATCATAGTATTATTATTATTATTATTATTATTATTATTATTATTATTATTATTATTATGATTGATGTTCTTGTTCTGGAGATAAACCCCATTCATATGGAACAAGCCCCACCACAGGGGCCACTGACTTGAAATTCTTTAAGCTTCCAAAGAATATAGTGGCGTTCATTCGTAAGAAGTAAGAGAAGGTAATGGAAAATACAGAAAGTGAGATACCAATTAATAGAAGTAATGGAAAATACAGAAAGATGAGATCACCAATTAATAGAAAATTAAAATGAATTAAACAAATGTATAAGTAAATAGATAGGAATATAAATAAATCATGACTAAGATGCAAAACCTATGGCTATTTCCTCGTCATCTCTCTCTGTCAACCTTTTCATTTGACCATTTACCTCGAACATTAAACTTTGATAAAAAACGTTAAAATACGTCCTATCTCGTCATACTCCCTTTAATTCCAAGTCCCCTGTTTTGCAATCATATAGAGACACCTAACCCACACCGCACTTTTGGAAATCAAGGATTCGAAAAATTCCGGTGAAAGGTTTTCGGGCTTCAATTCGCTTTAGCTCCGATAGACTTGATAATTAATTCGTTTGTGTGTGTGTGTGTGTGTGTGTGTCTGTAACGCACCCCTGTCCTAATCTTCCGTTAAGGGGTGTGGGTTTGTGGGGGGTAGGGGTGGGGCGAGAAGGATCCATTATACATGAGTGCGGAAGACTGAGAATCAGGCCGTGGGAAAATTGCTCTCTCTCTCTCGATCATTATTCAAGTGGTTGAATTAAGCTCCCCCTAAGTACAACGTTAAGCAAGGAGAGGACATGCATGGAACAAGCCTCGGGATGAATTTTAATTAATTGTAAAACGCCCCCCCCCCCCCCACCCCTCCGCCCCCTCCCCCCGGGGGAACACAGGGAATGATAATAAATTGTGTGCGTTTAAGTGCTGCTTGCTTCCGTAAATGGTTAATGTATCCATGATTGCATGAAGGTAGTTGCTCATATCGATATATATATATATATATATATATATAATATATATATATATATATGTATATATATATATATATATATATATGTGTGTGTATATATATATATATATATATATATGTGTGTGTGTGTGTGTGTGTGTGTGTGTGTGTGTGTGTGTGTATAACTGTATCACGAAAGTTTGGAACGTGATAAATCCATAAATAAAGGTATAAGCCACGAAGGAAAACGGAAACTCCGTTGTTTATTTTTCCTTTATATATATATATATATATATATATATATATATATATATATATATATATATATATATGTGTGTGTGTGTGTGTGTGTGTGTGTGTGTGTGTGTGTGTGTGTGTGAGTGTACAAAATGAAGTAAAAAAACTGAATTATTTTATGAAGTAAAGAAAACAGTGAATTATTTTACGAAGAAAAAAATAGTGAATTATTTTATTCATAAAAAAAAAAAAAACTGAATTATTTTATGAAGTAAAAAAATAGCGAATTATTTTATGAAGTAAAAAAAGTAGTGAATTATTTTAAGAAGTAAAAAAACAGTGAATTATTTTACGAAGAAAGAATAGCCAATTATTTTATTTGTTAAGAAAAAACAGTGAATTATTTTATGAAGTAAAAAAAAATAGTGAATTATTTTATGAATTAATAAAATAGTGAATTATTTTATGAAGTAAAAAAATAGTGAATGATTTTATGAAGTGTAAAAAGAATGAATTATTTTGTAAAGTAAAAAATAGTTAATTAATTTATGAAGTAAAAATAAAGAATTATTTTATGAAGTAAAAATAATGAATTATTTTATGAATTAAAAAGATTTTTAATTATCTTATGAAGTAAAAAGATTTTTAATTATTTTATGAAGTAAAGAATTGTGAATTATTTTATGAAGTAGAAAATAGTGAATTGTTTTTACGAAGTGAAAGAATAAATTATGAACTATTTTATGAAGTTAGCCTAAATGATTATTATTCTGATACCCAGAGAGGTACAGTGCTAGAACACTCGACTTAATTATTATTATCGGATAAGTAAATTAATAGCATTACTACTTTCAATGCATATAATGACAGCAATGTCATTTTTGTCATTTAATAGTGACGTAATTAGACTGATGTCATCCAGCTGCGCGTGATGTGTAATTGATACTATAAATATATTTGTTTTAATATTTGAAGACTATGGGGAATAAAGGCTTTAGGTTGGCTATTAAGTTTGATGATACAAAGGTTTATTTGCATGATCAGACATTCTTATACTAAGTTAAAGCTATTTATTCATGTTATTTTTTAACAATAATATACATGAAGTAAAGACGCTTTTGGCAAATATGGTGCATATAGATTAAGCTTGTTGTTTACATATGAAATCTCTTTTTTTCAATCATTGCATTTTACCAGAAATGTTGTAAATAGTTTTTTCAATTCAAAAAAAAAAACAGAAAATAACATATTCATGATATTTCAAAGTTTTTTTTTTCATTTATTATTTACAGTAGTACAGTCAAGTCATTCTAAATGAAAGTCGTCTGTAATATAATTTTGATTATTTATTTTTGATTTTTATTTCTACAAAAACATGCGTTGGCAATAACAGTACTATAATTTAAGGTATTTAAAACGTGAAAATTTGGCATTTACTTCGTAAATTATTTTACTGTCTTTGTCTAGCAGTGTCAGTGTATAAGTTCGTACATTTGGTGTCTGTATTTGATATCTTTTAATATGTGTAATATATTCATTAAATTTCTAATAACGTTAAGACAATACATTTAATATATTTATATTTAATTCATTTAATATATTCATTATATTTTTAGTAACGTTTCACATCTCATTCAAGAAGAATCTTCAGGTGATGACTCTTGTTTCTCCCACCAGATGGCAGGAGTGTCGTGCGATTCCTGGCCCGTGCCCACAAGGACTACGGAACGCTCCAGTGCTGGGCAGAGAACGCCGTGGGCAGGATGGTCACTCCCTGCCTCTTCCACGTAATGCCAGCTGGTAAGTGGCAGGAAATACTCGGGTAGATAGATAATACCGGAGCATGGTAGTTAATGGGGAATTTTTTATTCTTTCATGACATATTTTGAAATTCTGCCTTATTGAACAAATGGTGGAATTTATTGTGTGCGTGAAATGATTTATAAGCATCTTGTGTGTTCATCATTCGTGTCGTATGAAATTATAAACCTCTTTGTGAAATATCTGTTATTTTTTTAGATATAGCCAATATTAATCTCGTATGATTTTTTATATAAACAATAGCTATATTATTAGTTATTATTATATTATTATATTATTATTAGATTATTATTATTATTATACTATTATTTTATTTTCTCTTATTTTTTTATTTTTTTGCTCTATCACAGTCCTCCAATTCGACTGGGATGGTATTTATAGTGTGGGGTTCCGGGTTGTATCCAACTGCCTCCTTAGGAGTCCATCACTTTTCTTACTATGTGTGCCGTTTCTAGGATCACACTCTTCTGCATGAGGCCCAAGGAGCTACTTCAGCCTCTAGTTTTTTTTCTAGATTCCTTTTCAAGGATCTTGGGATCGTGCCTAGTGCTCCTATGATATGGGTACGATTTCCACTGGCATATCCCATATCCTTATTTCTATTTTCAGATCTTGATACTTATCCATTTTTCCCTCTCTTTCTCTTCAACTCTGGTGTCCCATGGTATTGCGACATCAATGAGTGATACTTTCTTCTTGACTTTGTCAATCAAACGTCACGTCTCTGGTCTGTTTGCACGTATACCCTATCCGTCCTGATACCATAGTCCCAGAGGATCTTTGCCTGATCGTTTTCTATCACTCCCTCAGGTTGGTGCTCGTACCACTTATTACTGCAAGGTTAGCTGATGTTTCTTTGCACAGGCTCCAGTGGAGGGCTTTTGCCACTGAATCATGCCTCTTTTTGTACTGGTTCTGTGCAAGTGCCGGGCATTCGCTTGCTATGTGGTTTATGGTTTCATTTTTCGTATTGCACTTCCTACATATGGGAGAGATCCGTTATTTCCATCTATCTGGTTCTTAGGGGGCCTGATCTTGTGCCGCTGTTATCATTCCTTCAGTTTCCTTCTTGAGCTCTCCCCTCTGTAGCCATTGCCATGTGTCATCGCTGGCTAGTTCTTTAGTCTGTCTCATGTATTGTCCGTGCACTGGCTTGTTGTGCCAGTCCTCTGTTCTGTCTGTCATTCTCCTGTCTCTGTATATTTCTGGTTCTTCGTCTACTTTTATTAGTCCTTCTTCCCATGCACTCTTTAGCCACTCGTCCTTCACTGGTTTTCAGATATTGCCCCAGTGCTCTGTTCGGTGTGTTGACGCAGTCCTCTATACTTAGTAGTCCTCTCCCTCCTTTCTTTCGTGTTATGTACAGTCTGTCCGTATTTGCTCTTGGGTGTAGTGCTTTTGTGTATTGCATATGCTTCCTGGTTTTCTGATCTATGCTGCGGAGTTCTGCCTTCGTCCATTCC
The DNA here is from genome assembly GCF_015104395.2 of Macrobrachium nipponense. Classification (NCBI taxonomy): domain Eukaryota; kingdom Metazoa; phylum Arthropoda; class Malacostraca; order Decapoda; family Palaemonidae; genus Macrobrachium; species Macrobrachium nipponense. The sequence goes on along the minus strand of NC_087208.1, from coordinate 49,662,529 downwards.
ACTATTCCTGCGCTGTATCTGATTACTGGCACTGCCCATATGTTTATGGCCTTTATCATATTCCGGCGTTGAGTTTTGACTTGTAGTATCGCCTTGAGTCTCTGCATATATTCTTTCCTGATCGTGTCCTTCATCTCTTGGTGTTTTATATACCCTCCTTCCATTATTCCCAGGTATTTGTATCCTGTGTCATCTATGTGTTTGATCGTTGCTCCCATCTGGTAGCTTTATCCCTTCAGTTCTCGTTACTTTGCCTTTTTCTTTCGTATGTGACTAGGGCACATTTTCTATTCCAAACTCCATCCTGATGTCCCCAGATACAATCCTTACAGTCTGGATTAGGGTATCTATTTCCTTGATGCTCTTACCATACAGCTTGATGCCGTCCATGAACATCAGATGGTGATTCTGTTGCCTCTTTTCTTGAGTTGGTACCCGGCATCCATCTTCTGTAGTACTTTTGTCATGGGAATCATGGCTACTACGAAGAGTAGTGGGGACAGTGAGTCTCCCTGGAAGATCCCTCTCCGATATTAACCATTCGCTAGTCTTATTCCAGAGCTTGTAAGTATTGTATTCCAGTTGCGCATTGTATTTTTGAGGAAGATGATGGTGTTTTCCTCTGCCCCATATTATTTTCAGCATTCTATTAGCATGTGTGTGGTATCATGGTCGAAGGCTTTCTTCTAGTCTATCCCATGCCATGCTTAGGTTGGGTTTTCCTATTATTTTATTATTACTATTATTATTATTATTATTATTATTATTATTATTATTATTATTATATTATTATTATTATATTATTATTATATTATGATTATTATTATTATTATTATTATTATTTTTGTTTTTTTAATACTACTATTACCAACATCCATTATTATTGTATTATTATTATTATTAGTTATTATTATTATTATTATTATTATTATTATTATTATTATTATTCGAGTGTTTTCAATTTCCCATTTATGTCATAAGAATGTATTTCCAATATTGTTGCAAAGAACGACTTTCAATTATTTTTTCTTAATTTTTCCTGCAAATTGACTAACTTTTAGCAAGTAATATTCTGTCTTATCAAGGTATATCACGCCCCTAGAAAATTGTAACGCAAGGTTATCCCACCAATCAGACGAAAGCCTTAATATGCTCTTTCCTCCTGTTACACCTTTTAAACCTTTTTAACTCTCGGTTTCAGTTTTAGCTCTGAATGACCTCATCGTAGTGGAGGTCCCAGCAGGGCCGGGCCTTTGGCCTCAACTCCTTACGTACATTTTATTCTATTCTGTTCCGACGAAATTCTCGCCTAGTATTGCTGACTTTCAGAATGCGTTTTAACTCACACCTCAGGTGTGTCTATCCGGTGAGAGGTTCATTACCCGGGTGATTTTCCCCTTCAGCATTATTCGGAGAAATCCGCTTATAGTAGAGAATATCTCAGGTGAGGTGAGCGCTAAAGTCTTAACCCTGCTTTTACACCTGAACGCTATCCCCTACTTTGTAAATCGTATAAGATTATTATAGGTTTATATATATATATTATATATATATATATATATATATTATATATATATTATATATATATATTTTATATATATATATATATATATCACAACGTTTCAATGTTTTTGGAGAGATCAAACTTATTCAAAATTAAAGGCCCTTTATTATCATTCGCCAGCACACCTTTAATTATTATCAAGAAAAATTATTTGCATCGTTCGCTCAGAGGAGAGAATTATTATCTTGTATCTTGAAATAAGAGGAGACATATTCGAAAATACCAGAGCTTCACTTAGGTGCACGGAGAGACGAATAACAGAAGATGCAAAAAAAAAAAAAAAAAAAAAAAAAAAAGTACGGATTTTACAAAAATACATTTACCTTCCAGCTGATACGTTCGTCTAAGCAAGTTTCCCCACCTCTCTCTCTCTCTCTCTCTCTCTCTCTCTCTCTCTCTCTCTCTCTATCAGTGAATTGCTGACCCTTGTTGACCATTCATTATTCACACTGGTCTCAAGTAATTCACAAATGTGGTCTCACTCTTTCTCCAGAGCTGCGATTTACTCTCTCTCTCTCTCTCTCTCTCTCTCTCTCTCTCTCTCTCTCTCTCTCTCTCTCTCTCTCCTCTGGACCCATTATTATCTTCTTCTTCCTCTTCTTCTTTTCTTTATCTCCCTTTCCCCCACCCCCTTCGTCTGTTATTTAATCGTATTTCGAACTCATAATTTAGATATGTATATAAAATATCTCTTCTCGCTATTCCACTCGATCTTTTATCGCAGTATCTCTTATTTCCCTCTCTTATTTCTCTCGGTACACTGCCGTTTCTCCTTTCTGTGTCTGTTTCTTCCTTTACCACCCTTCCTCCCATGCCCACACTCACCTTCCTTTATCTCCTCTCCTTCTCTTGGGTCATCTTTGTTGCAGCACTTCTTTCTCCTTTTTTATTGATTTATTTATTTTTGTATTTTTTATCTTCGTCTTTGTGCATATTTACAGTCAGTTGCCTTAAAAGTTATACTTCGTCTTTATTTATTGTTGCTTTTCGTGTATAATCAAATTACCACATCTCTCTGTACTTATTTCATTCTGATAATCTATTTTTCTTTCTCCTTCCTCTCCATGTCAGTGGTCACTGTGGAACTCCTTAGTTCCACGGGTCTTTTATTATTCCTCACAGTGGAAGAGTCCCTGAGGATGGCGTCCAATTGGATCTCCAGAAGTTCAGGCGGAGATGCAATTCATTATTATCCTAAAAAATAACTCACCTCGTGTTTTATAGTTTACTTCATTTTTATCCATTTTATTATTAGTTTTTTTTTTTTACTCATTTTTTCCTTTTCTAATAACTCTTCTCTTCTGTTACTTCCTTCAAATGAACACCATAATATTCTTTGGAAACTTGAATTTCAAGTCTGTGGCCCCTGTGGTGGGTTTGTTCTATATGAATAAGCTGTTGTCTTCTGAACATGATAATAATAATAATAATAAAATAATGATGTAAATAATAATAACAATAATAATAAACCTAAGTATGGCAGGTGGATAGACTATAAGGGAAAAGCCTTCGACTTGATACCACACACATGCTAATAGAATGCCCTGAAAAATATATGGGGCAGAGGAAAACACCATCAGCTTCCTCAAAAATACAATGCGCAACTGGAATACAATACTTACAAGCTCTGGAATAAGACTAGCAGAGGTTAATATCAGGAGAGGGATCTCCAGGGCGACTCACTGTCCCCACTACTCTTCGTAGTAGCCATGGATTCCCATGACAAAAGTTACTACAGAAGATGGATGCCGGGTACCAACTCAAAAGAAAAGAGGCACAGAATCAAACCATCTGATGTTCATGGACGACATCAAAACTGTATGGTAAGAGCATCAAGGAAATAGATACCCTAATCCAGACTTGTATGGATTGTATCTGGGGACATCAGGATGGAGTTTGGAATAGAAAAAATGCGACTTAGTCAACATACAAAAAGGCAAAAGTAACGAGAACTGAAGGGATAAAGCTACCAGAATGGGAGCAACATCAAACCCATAGATGAGACAGGATACAAATACTGGAATAATGGAAGGAGGAGAGATATAAAACACCAAGAGATGAAGGACACGATCAGGAAAGATACATGCAGAGACTCAAGGCGATTACTCAAGTCAAAACCTCAAAATGGAGGAAATATGATAAAAGCCATAAACACATGGGCAGTGCCAGTAATCAGATACAGCGCAGGAATAGTGGAATGGAACGAAGGCAGAACTCGCAGCATAGATCAGAAAAACCAGGAAACATATGACAATACACAAAGCACTACACCCAAGAGCAAATACTGACAGACATACATAACATGAAAGGAAGGAGGGTGGGAGAGGACTACTAAGTATAGAGGACTGCGTCAACATTGAGAACAGAGCCACTGGGGCAATATCTGAAAAAACCAGTGAAGACGAGTGGCTAAAGAGTGCATGGGAAAGAAGGGACTAATAAAGTAGACAAAGACCAGAAAAATATAACAGAGGACAGGAGAAAGACAGACAGAACAGAGGACTGGCACAACAAACCAATGCACGGACAATACATGAGACAGACTAAAGAACTAGCCAGCGGATGACACATGGGCAATGGCTACAGAGGGAGAGCTAAAGAAGGAAACTGAAGGAATGATAACAGCGGCACAAGATCAGGCCCTAAAGAAACAGTATATTCAAAGAACGATAGACGGGAAATAACATCTCTCCCATATGTAGGAAGTGCAATACGAAAAAAAGAAACTATAAAACCACATAGCAAAGCGAATGTCCGGCACTTGCACAGAACCAGTACAAAAAGAGGCATGATCAGTGGCAAAAGCCCTCCACTTGGAGCTGTGCAAGAAACCATCAGCTACCTTGCAGTAATAAGTGGTACGAGCACCAACCTGAAGGAGGGTGATAGAAAACGACCACGCAAAGATCCTCTGGGACCTATGGTAATCAGAACAGATAGGGTGATACGTGCAAACAGACCAGACGTGCACCGTTGATTGACAAAGTCAAGAAGAAAGTAATCTTCATTGATGTCGCAATACCATGGGACACCAGAGTGAAGAGAAAGAGAGGGAAAAAATGGATAAGTATCAAGATCTGAAAATAGAAATAAGAAAGGATATGGGATATGCCAGTGGAAATCGTACCCCATAATCATAGGAGCACTAGGCACGATCCCAAGATCCCTGCAAAAGGAATCTAGAAAAAACTAGAGGCGAGGTAGCTCCAGGACTCAGCAGAAGAGTGTGATCCTAGAAACGGCACACAGTAAGAAAAGTGATGGACTCCTAAGGAGGCAGGATGCAACCCGGAACCCCACCCCACACTATAAATATCACCAGTCGAATTGGAGGACTGTGATAGAGCAAAAAAAAAAAAAAAAAAAAAAAAATAAAAAAAAAAATAATAATAATCAATTTATTTCACCATACTCTTCGTCCACTGTTACCATTCTTATCTACCTTGGTCACTTGTGTCTAAATTCTTTAAAATTTTCTTTGATTTTTCTGGCCCTTTTTGCACTTGTGTCCAAGTTCTGTAAGCTCTTGTATTATTTTTAGCTATATTTTGACCCAATGTGTCCAAATTCTTGCTATTTGTTTATTTATTTATTTTTTTTTTTTTTTTTTGGGAGGGGGAGATGGGGGGCTCGTTTGCATCTGTCAAATTCTTTGTAAGTTTTTAAGATTATTTCTATGTATTTTTTTACCCTTTGTGTCCACATTTTTGCTATTTGTGTAATTTGGGTGGGGGGGATGGGGTGGATTCTTTTGCACTTGTGTCCAAATTCTTGTAAGGTTTTAAAATTATTTCTGTGTATTTTTTAACCCCTTGTGTCCAAATTCTACCTTTGTTTAATTTCTCTATGGCTCTTTTGCACGTTTCCAAATTCTTTTTAATTTTTTTTATTATTTCTATTTATTTTTTTTACCCCTTGTGCCAAATTCTCCCTTTGTTCGATTTTCCTATGGTTCTTATGCACTTGTGTCCAAATTCTTGTTAAGTTCTTCTTTAAGATTTTTACTTATTTTTTTTACCACTCGTGTCCAAATTCTCCCTAGGTTTTATTTTTCTATGTCTCCTATGCACTTGTGTCCAAATTCTTGTTAAGTTCTTCTTTATTATTTTTATTTACTTTTTGACCCATTGCGTCCAAATTCTTGCTATTTGTTTCATTTGGGGAGGTGGGTGGGGGCTCTCTTTCACTTGTGTCCAAATTCTTGTTAAGTCCTTTCTTTTATTTCCCTTTTCTCTGGCCCTTTTCCACTTCTATATATACTGCCTCGTATATCTGGCACAGCCTGAATTGGTTTCACTTTCAATTCCTTTCCTTCTTTTGCCTATATAGCTTCTGCACGCGACTGTTCCACTCTCCCGTTTGGTCTTAACTATTCATTACCTGCTGTTGTATCGGCGCCTGTATTTCAACTGTTATCTGGGGGGCTCTGTACTATGCCTTTATCTCTGGTCATGTGTCTTTCTCTCGGGGATTCCGAGAGCTCTCTCTCTCTCTCCTTCTCTCTCTCTCTCTCTCTCTCTCTCTCTCTTCCCAGAGTCTCCTTAACATTTAAATTTTTTTTTAATTTTATTTATTCATTATCTAAATTGGCGTGACCTCTCTCAAATGTTCTTCCTTCTGTTCCCTCCTTCTGTTCTTCCCCCCTTCCCTCCATTTCCCTTCCTCCCTCGGCTCTCTCTTCCCCTTCCCCTCCAATCCCCTTCCCCCCCTCCCCTCTCGGTTCTTAGTGGAGGTCAGAAGTGGCTGGCATCCTTTTGAAGTAACTCCTTCAGCCAGACGGGTCAGAAATCTGTTGTCTTGTGATCTCTGAAGCCGAGGAATTCTTGCTCCCCATTTTTCAATTCTCTCTCTCTCTCTCTCTCTCTCTCTCTCTCTCTCTCTCTCTCATGTATAGATATATTTGTCAATAAAGACAAAATCTACGAGGGACTTCCTGTCCTCAACTCAGTAAAGGACAAGAGGTCGAAAGGCCATGCAGAATTCTATCATTTCTCTTTCCTTCGTGGATTTTGTCTTTATTTATACGTCACGTTCCACATTTTCGTGTAAGTTATACATACACACATATGTATATATGTACTATATATCCTTCTTCTTTCCCACCGTTATCCCTGCATTAAGTGGTCGGTTGCCTGATGCGCCTTCTCTTCCTCCACTGCCTTCTATCCAAGGCGTCACCTTCCACTAAACCTCTTCTCTCTATCTCGCCATCTCATTCTCTGTCTCCCTCTCGATCTTCTTCTTCTAACAGGTTCCTCCTCCTCCCAAGCCCTCTTCTTCACTCCCTCCTCCTCATCATCCACCATCCTCAACACATGCCCATACCCACAGCATCTTCTCAATCGTCCCTCTCTTATCACCTCTGTCATCTTTAATAAGCTTGCCTGCCCTTCTTCTTATTTCGTCATTTGCGAATTTCTCGATCAGCGATGTTCCCAGCGATATATATCTATAATATATATATATATATATAATATAATAATATATATATATATATATATATATATATATATATATATATCTTATATATATATATATATATAATATATATATATATATATTATTTTACACACATATATACACACACAAACCTCTCCAGAATTTTGAATAACAGCCGGACGCAACGAATTCAAAATAATCTGGACCATTTCCTGCGGTTTTACAAGTCAATATTATTGTGAGGTTCCGAAGGTATTTTACCAGAGTCGAGGTTTTATTTAAAAGATAAAAAAAATGCTCTCTGACCGCTAATGTATTGCATACCCAGGATATAAACAATCACTTCATTTTTTTTTTCTTTTTTGCGATGTTGTAAAAAGTGTAAGCGTTAAGTAGCCTTTTACATTGATGGGGTGTGTGTGTGTATTAGAGAGAGAGAGAGAGAGAGAGAGAGAGAGAGAGAGAGAGAGAGATAATCGTACTCCTTCCAAGAACATGGAGACAAATGGTATTCTTTTGGGCCAAAAGTAGCGAAATCATTGAACGCTGTCATTTGGCGTAGAGACATCATTCTTCCATTAAAAAAAAGCGCTATGACCTCCCACTCTGATCATCAATGCCCCCTGCCCCCCCCCCCCCCTCTCTTCTCTCTCTCTCTCTCTCTCTCTCTCTCTCTCTAAGTTTTTAAACCGATATTTCTTGGCCTTTTGCTCCTATTCAGGTTTACTGATTTTTTCTCGCTATGAGAAAGTTTGACAAAAAGGAGCCAAGCTCTTTATTCATTCCCGGAATTGATTTTTTTTCTTCCGTGTACTTTCTTTGTTTTTCCCTGTTTTGTATTTGTTTATGAAGCAAAAAATAAAACAAAACAAACAAACAAAAAGAAGAAAAAACTCTATTTGGCCTTTTGTAGTCGCTAGCGACAAACACTTCCGTAGTCGTCAGTTGATTCTAAAAGATGTTTTTTTTTATTTTTTATTTTTTTTACATTGGGAGGGACCTCGTTCATCTTTTATGGCCTGTTAGAAAAACCATTTTCGCTGTCTATATTTTTTTGGGTAGGTGAATTTTTTTTAAGCATTTCCCTGTTTTCGCTGTCTATATTTTTTTTCGGGGGAGGTGGATTTTTAAAAATAATTTTTCTTTAAATTTTGTCTAAGCATTTCCCTGTTAATTTTACAGGTAGGCCGGAGCGTCCCGTCGGCTGCGCTGTTGTGAATAAAACGTACGATTCTCTGGCTGTTGGATGCACCCCTGGCTTCGATGGTGGACTGCAGCAGACTTTCCTGGCAAAAGTAAGAAATTCATACATTACCCTTACAGTCACTGACCCTATAGTAAATCACTGATGGCCGCTCGTATCTTAGATATCTTGGATTGTTCGTAAGTTGTTGTTTTTTATATATCTACGGTCAAATAGCACGTTGTTTCATCAACAAAAATTAAAATAAGTGCGCTGTATTCTATTAGAAATAATAATTGTTCTGTTTTACGTTTTCATTCTATTAAATAAATTGTAAATATCCTATCCTAAAGTTCCTGTATCTTTAACTCAACGCGAAACACATTTGTCAGACCTTTTTATGATATCTATAGACCTTTCCTACCCCCCAACAAGAACAACAACAACAAAGTAGTTTGTAGCTTACTCCCAGAATAAGCAAACAATTAAACAATTAAACTGTTAATTTAAAATAACTTGTACACTCTGGAAAGGAATTCAGTGCAGATATCAAATTTCATTGAAGCACAGAATAAATTTTAAAAAAAAATTCATAAATTAATTCCCGTTGTATAAGTACTTCATACTCTTAAAGAGGAATATCAAGGGCATATGTTCACAGTGCTCCACATTTTGTCTAGAAATACCCCACAGGAATGTTTGTGATACAAACAGGTAACCTGTTTGTGCTTTCAATATTTGACGTTTTATTAACAAGATGAAAATCAAAAATAATTACTCTTTCCTGTATGACTTATTACTGTGTCCTACTAATTGTGTTCAAATTCACGATATTTCCATTTTTATCCTAATTTTCATCCGTTGTGTCATTAACAATGAGATTATATAAACAACTCGTGTAAATAATTAACCCGCCGAGGTGCACTTTGATTCAAATAATGACAAGAGATTTCAAAATAAAGGTAGGCTGTAAATTATAAACAAACGCTTTCATTAAAAAAAAATTGGAGTCAAATGTAAATATTTTGTTTGAAAGTGTGAAGTATTTACACAATAGGAGTTAATTCATTCATTTATGAAAAAGCTATTCGCTGCATTTTAATACAATTTTGAAAGGCTGGTAGGAAATAGAATTTATGTTGTAATGTTGATAATATTTTGTTGTTCAATGATATAGCTATATTTGAGGGAGGGTGGTAGTTTATGCGATCACAAAGACGGTACTGTATATATATATATATAATATATATATATATATATATATATATATATATATATATATATCTATATATAGTCCCGTCTCTACACCACCCGTCTTTTTGTGATCGCATAAACTCTATATATATATATATATATATATATATATATATATATATATATATATATATATATATATATATATGTAAGTGTTTACATAATATATGGAATGTTAGTCCCATATATATAAAAGATTGCTTGCGAAGGAATGTGATCAGACTAGAGACGCTAAGATGACGTATACAATAAGTATGTAGCTAAGATAACATGCCGTCACCTGTAGTCATTCAAATTGTTTATAAACTTTAGTCCAAGCTTCCTGCTTGAGACAAACACCGTGACCTATAGCTCAAGCGGCCTACGTGGTCTGTAGCGTGTCTCATTTGATTGTGTGTTCGTATGTAACTATGTCATCTGATAGTATGTTCATCATGTTCGAACTACTGTCTGTTCCTTCATAACTTGTAACAGAGATGGTAGACAGGCAGAACAGAGTTAGCTATCGTCATTAGAAGACCTGTACCTCTTTACCTAAGCTTTATCATGTAGAGGAATAGGATTAGCCATCATCATTGGCAGAAGAAAAAAAAAAAAAAAAAGCGATCAAGCTATCGTTATTAGAAGACTTGTACAATCATATCTGATCTTCAGCATGTAAAACTTCAGAAGAATATATAATTTTTTATACTTAGTGTTTTCTACAAGAACCTCCTCACCATGAGTTTAACACATCGTCGTAATAACCAACAAGATAATACCGACTTCGTAAGTGATCTACAAACCCCAAGACACTCCATTGAAGATGGAAGTGCAATACCAACCGACTTAGCGTAAGATTATCGCTAGTCTAACATTACCTCATAGGGCGCCTTATCATACAAGCACAAGCCCTAATATATATATATATATATATATATATATATGATATATATATATATATATATATATATATATATATATATATTTATATATATCTATATATATAAAATAAAACAGACACATATACACATATATATATATATATATATATGTATTTATGTATATGTATATGTATATGTATATGTATATGTATATGTATATGAATTTCTGTTGTCATTGAAGACAGTCATCTTTGTATATATTTTGACAAAATTTTTGGTTAGAAAAAATTGTGAAAGAAAATATTTCCGAATGACACTGAAAAAGATTTCGTTTAGTAATAACAACTAATAAACACTAACTCTCTCTCTCTCTCTCTCTCTCTCTCTCTCTCTCTCTCTCTCTCTCTCTCTCTCTCTCTCTCTCTCTCACCAGCCAACTCTAGTTCCAAACGATTTTAAATGTACCTGTATTTAATTAATAATAATAATGATAATGATACTAATATTTGATTTAATTTATATTTTTTTCTGCCTATTACGCAGCCAAGGTACAAATGCAAAACAGAAGTAGAATAACGTTAATGGATATATTATTATTACTAATATTATAATAAGGATAATGATAACATTTTATTTAATTTATATTTTTTCTGCTTGTTACACAGCGAAGTTACAAACTCAAAACAGATGTAGAATAGTTAATGAATATTTTATTCATACTATATATATATATATATATATATATATATATATATTATATTATATATATATATATATATATATATATATAGACTCTAATAATAAGGCTTAGGACAAGCTATGATAATTCTCTTTTTT
>NC_087208.1:49641389-49646389 GCF_015104395.2 Macrobrachium nipponense | reverse complement strand
TGTAGCTAGGAATAGTCATTCACACAGAAAATGGATTTTTAAAGGACCAGACTATAATATTTTATATGGTGTATTTATGCATATTCCTAGAAATTATTTTGTCAGTTTGTGCCAAAAATATGTATCAATTACATGCTGTTGAATCCCGTACTGTTAGACATGGTTCTTGATGTTGATTTTTTTTAACTTACTCTTCATATTATTTTTTTTAACTAAAGATACATCTACATACTTTTTATTATTAGTTACATCCATCTGTAAGGTACTTGTACGATCAACATATTTTGTGGTGTAGCGAAAATATTAAGTGTCCATATAGGCCTAGGTCTGTAGCAATGAAATTCATTGTTTCCATATAGGCCTAGGCGATGCTAGACTTCACATTCACGTAGACCAGAGAAGGCACAAAATAGACAGTGCTATGTAAACTGGAGGCTTTCACTTTGCCAGGTAGCCTAACCGGTGCTAGAGTAGGCTAGCCCCTGTGTCCTCTGAATATTTCAATTAAGGTGAGAGACGTTTTGAAGGAATATTAAGAGCCATAGTGAATAAATTGCGTTTATAAAGACACGATTTCAGTCAAGGAAGAAAGTGTCTTAAGATTACAGTCAAGGTAGGATTAAGGACGTCTAGGTTAGGTTAGATTGGGTTGAAATATTACTAACATTATTATTGGTATTTTTAGAATTGGTTTTCTTAAACTAATAGAGAAAATTGGTAAAATATTCATTATATATACTATCTTCATAAATAAAATTTAGAAAACAATCCTAGATTTTTTGTTTAATCAAATTTCATTCTCATTCAAAGCAAAATGTCTTTTTTTCTCTCTCTCTCTAAAGTTTGTTCCCTTGTTCAAATGAGCCTTCTTCCTTGCCTCTATTTTGTGCGAACTCTTTCTCTTCCATTGCCTGCTGTAATGTGCTGTATGCAAATCTTCTCACTCTTATTGCTGCAAGTTACGCTGTTTTCTCTTTCCATTAGAGAGAGAGAGAGAGAGAGAGAGAGAATGGATAGTGACAATATTCTATACGCAGAACAGTGTGTTTATTATTGTAATGTCTTTGAATTTACACTTCTAATACATAATATATAATATATATTATATATATATATATATATATATATATATATATATATATATATATATGTATATATATGTATATATATATATATATATATATATAGTATATATATATATATATATATATCTATATATATATATATATATATCTATCTATCTTATATATATATATATATCTATATATATATATCTATATATCTATATATATATATATATATATCTATATATATATATATTATTAATATATATATAATATATATATATATATATATCTCAAAAGTCGAAAGGCCTTGCGCAGACATCCATCGTTTCTCTTAACTTCGTGGATTTTGTCTTAATTTATGTGTGTGTGTGTGTGTGTGTATGTGCAAGTGCTTGATATCCAACCTTCTCATATCTCTTCGTATTTAGACATTTCATTGCACGACACGGCACGGCGAACCCGTCCATTTGGCAAAGAAACGAATAAGCCACCTGGATAATTGCACGTCGCAATAATGCTTTTAATTACAACAGCGGGATATATATATATACTATATATCTAGCGTTTCAGTATTTTCATAAGCTTTGCCTGGTACCTAGCGCGCGTTCAAAGCTGACAGGTCAGATTTCGGCTTTAAAATACAATTGGCGATGGATTGCTTAATGAAGAATTTCCAGGCTCTCTCTCTCTCTCTCTCTCTCTCTCTCTCTCTCTCTCTCTCTCTCTGCCTGTCATTTATCAACGCAAGCAAGCACGCCAGTTCCTCTTAGACCTGGAAACAAAAACGCAGCGCATTCTGAAAAAAATCCTTAAAAAAAAAAAACATCCTTAGAATATCTGCTCATCAATATTTCAGCCCGGAGGAGGTGCTTCTTCTTCTTCTTCTCTTCTTCCTTCTTCTCTCTCTTCTCTCCTCCTCCTCCTCCTCCTCCTCCTCCTCCTCCTCTCCTCCTCCTCCTCTCCGCCTCCTCCTCCTCTTCTGCCACGACGTGAAGCAACTGAAGCAGGTTGGAACTTCAGCTTCACTGAAGGCCGCTGGATGCTTCTTCTTCGTTCATTCATCTTAGAATATTATACTAGACGCGAGAAACTTTGTGGTTTTACTTCGAAGTATGTTTATAAACGCCTCGGCGGTAGATATCAGTGCCGACGATCCGTGCCCGATACACGAAGAGAGAGAGAGAGAGAGAGAGAGAGAGAGAGAGAGAGAGAGAGAGAGAGAGAGAGAGAGAGAATCGCCGTGGAAGTAAGTTACATCCCAGACCCCATGCATTCCTCTGAGGACACAACAGCATCTGGCCACCAATATCTCTCTTGTGAACATCTCCGATTTCATCGTCGGCGTCGGATGACTGAGCGGTCATGCGAGACTTTCTCAATTAGGAAAAACGGAGGGTAAATATATTAAGACTGATCGAGAAATATCAGAGCCACTGGACTGCCTCTGTCTGTCTCCTGGAAAAGGGAGGGGGAGGAGGAGGACTGTGGTCTTAATTAGACGAACAAAAACGCAATTCTAAAGGTTTTCCAAGTTTTTTTTTTTTTTTTTTTGTCCCCCTTGTCAGCGATATTATATTTGGACGATTCTGTCGAGAGAATTAGCAATCGTCTTTTGTCTGTAAGTTTTTTTTTTCAGATATCTGCTAAACTACAATAACTAACTGGAAGGAAACATTTCACTGCCAATCAATCTAAAACTTTAATTCTTTCGGTAATCTTAAGAGCTTCCATCCAGGAAGATTCATGACTAGATTCATGACTAGACGAATGGCATGGAGAGAGATGAACGTATGTGAGAAAGAGAGACTGGTTGTTCATTCATACAACTAGCCAGGTAGTAATGTAGCGCGGTTCCCTTTGGCCTCTAGCTACAACCTCTCTCATTCCATTTACTGTACCTCCGTTCATATTCCCTTTCATCCGTCTTGCTTTCCTCAACCATTTCCTAACTATTATTTCATGGTGGAATTGCAATAGTCTTTCCTCTTGTTACACTTTTCAAACCTTTTTGCCATCAATTTCAACCTTTTAGCGCCGAATGACCTCGTAGGTCCCAGCGCTTATTGGCCTCTGGCCTAAGTTTTATATTCCAGTTCCATAAAAAAAAAAGGACCCAACCGACAGCTTACTCGAGACACGTGCTAAAATCTATGGTCAAATAGCATGTTGTTTCACTAACGAAAATTAAAATAAATACTCCATATTTTATTGGAAATAGTTGTTCTGTAGTGTTTAACATTCACATGATTTATATTTTACATTTTCATTCTAATAAATAAATCATAAATATCCTATCCTAAAATTCCTGTATCTTTAAAACAACGCAAAAACCTTTTTATCAGACCTTTTTAGGCTTACTCCCCGGGTAAGCGAAAACATGAGATTAAAAGTTCATCAAGTAGCCAGTAATGGATAGTGAGGCCTCATATACCAAAACGCTGCTGCTCTTCTAAACTGTCGAAATTCGTCTGGGACCCAAATCTGGCTATCCGATGCTTCTATATAATACACTTCTCCCTCCCCACCACTTCTTCCCACGGGAGCCTGAAATGTAATTTCAAAGTTAAGCCTAGCGAAGCCCCTTGGCTGAGGCCCTACTGTACCCCCCCCCCTCCCCTCACCAGCCCACCACCCTTCCCCTCCAAACTTCCGAATCCCCGTTCCCGTCCTCTTTGAACGGACCTGAACCTCCAGAATCCGTCGTCTGTGACATTCGTGTCTCCCCCATTTCTCGCTGTCCGTCCGTCTATCTATATATATCTGGCCTTTGCATCCTAGGAAGACAGTTTAGCGCTCCGCGCACCATTTATTATATTCCACGTCATTCAAAGTTTCTCTCTCTCTCTCTCTCTCTCTCTCTCTCTCTCTCTCTCTCTCTCTCTCTCTGCCCCGTTCTTGGCAACGCCAGGCCAGCCTATAGGACACCGGAGGTATCTCTTGAAATTTATCGGTGGGTGGACGCGCTCTTGGGATTTGCTGTTGAACAAATAGTGTCTTAATCAAGAAGAAATTTTATTCTTTGGATCGTAGTACAGAATTTATTCTTTCAGTCGTTTTCAGTAGCTCCTTATAATTCTGTAAGACAGAATAGATTCCCCCAGTCATTTTATGACCTGGATATAATTCTGTAAGACAGAATTAGTACCTCAGGCATTTTCATGACCTGTATATAATTCTGTAAAACAGGATTAGTACCTCAGTCATTTTCGTGACCTGGATATAATTCTGTAAAACAGAATATATTCCTTCAGTCTTTTTCATGGCCTGGATTTAATTCTGTAAGACAGAATTTATTCCCCCAGTCATTTTCAATACCTGGACATAATTCTGTAGGACAGAATTTACCTCAGTCATTTTCGTGACCTGGATATAATTCTGTAAGACTTAATTTATTCCCTTAGTCACTTTCATGACCTAGATATAATTCAGTGAGACAGAATTCATTCCATCAGTCATTTTCGTGAGCTGAATATGAATACATTTCCTCACACAGAATTTATTCTTTCATTCATTCCCTTGAGCTGAATACAGATGCATTTTTTTTATTGGGTGGGTTTTTTCAAAGAATCCTGACAATACTGATGTTATTGTCTTGATGTTGTACGCGAAGCACATCTGACTTTCGTCTTAATCCACACAATAGGGATCTTGAAAGTTTATTACCTGCGTATTGTCTTGACTTTCTTCGTAATAAGAGTTTCTTATTTACGAGCAGGTAAAGTCTCCGTTGTGTTTATCATTCACTGGAGACTACGACATTAAAAAAATATTTATTAAATTACGTATATTTTTTGACAACGTTCCAATATGGTATTTTCCATTTAGGTATACCAATATATATATATATATATATATATATATATATATATATATATATATATATATATATATATATATATATATATATATATATATATATATATATATATATAT
>NC_087208.1:49636389-49638889 GCF_015104395.2 Macrobrachium nipponense | reverse complement strand
TAACTTGCGTGCATTGATTTTCGTATCGAAGTCATGTTAACGTCACCAATGGATTAAGCAGAATATGCATCATTTATCGATAAGCCTTTCATTTATAGCAATATTTTCAAATTCATAATATCCTACGTGCATGATTTAACAGATCATGGTCTTTGGCCGGGGGCTTAGTATAATGAAAAATCTACGTTATTTCATCCACTAACTCTTTATTAATCTTCAAATAACGAAGTTCATGTAAGCTGCTATCCATTTTTTTTATTTATGGGGGTAGGGGGTATGGGCAGTGCCGTTAGAGCACCTCCCGCGGTGTTATGTAGTCATTTTTCAAGGTTCTTTGC
The DNA here is from genome assembly GCF_015104395.2 of Macrobrachium nipponense. Classification (NCBI taxonomy): domain Eukaryota; kingdom Metazoa; phylum Arthropoda; class Malacostraca; order Decapoda; family Palaemonidae; genus Macrobrachium; species Macrobrachium nipponense. The sequence continues at coordinate 49,638,551 of NC_087208.1, read as the reverse complement.
GGCGTTCCGTAGGCCACTAGCTGCGACCCCTTCCATTCTTTTTACCGTGCCTCCGTTCGTCGTCTCTTTCTTCCCATCTTGCTGTCTTCATCCCAATCTTAGCAATCGTTTCGCTTACTTGGGGAGTAAGCCCACTAACTTCTTTACTGTTGTTGTTGTTGGTGGGGAGGCCTGAAAAAGTTGTTTCGCGTTGAGTTAAAGATCGGGAATTTGAGGATAGGATATTTATTAATTATTTATCAGAATGAACATGTCAAAAATAAAAAAAACTGGGCATGTTAAGCAGTACAGAACAATTATTACCAATAAAATATAGCGTATTTATTTCAATTTTCGTTGGTGAAACAGCGCTTTATCTGGCCGTAGATTTTAACACTCGCCCAGAGTAAAGCTGGAGGTTGGATCACGCCTTGTTACTATCGAGTTTCCTTTAAAGCGCTGAATGACCTCATGATACGTAGGTGATGATACGTAGGTCCCATCGATTGGCATTAATTTTATATTTCATTCCTTATTTATTATAATAACAATAATTAGAATCTTAGATGCGATGTTTCAAGTTTTGTTTGTCTAATCGCTCGGAATTTGACGTAATAAATAAAGCTTTTATTTTAGTTATTGTTTAGTCATAGTTTATATATTTTCTACATTAGTGCGAGTCATAATTTATATGATATTAAAGTCAGTGCTTCGTAAATTAAATCTGCTTTGCCGAGAGAGAGAGAGAGAGAGAGAGAGAGAGAGAGAGAGAGAGAGAGAGAGAGAGAGAGAGAGAGAGAGAGAGAAATATGTTGATCTTTTTCGGTTATATTCTGCTCTTGTGTAATATGCAATAGAATTATATTTACGTATATATAATTCATATGTATATGTATATATAATACACACTTCTTATTTATAAATGTTCAAACGATATATCTTTAATCGGATTAATGTAACCCAGACGTCGAAATAACTCATAAATCCGATGCAAATACATTCTGCAGTTTAATAAAATCATAATACAATTCCATTTTTCTCTCATACGTACACATCTATAAAACTTAACATTTCGACAAAGCATTATTATTGTGCGACATAAGTAAATGTTATTTAAATAACAGACGATATCAGAACTAACATGATTTAACGACCTTCCTCAGTAATGGATACGAAGTATTCCATTGGTGTACGTAAATTTGATAAGTACTCGTTTCGTATTATTTAGAATGTGGGTGTTTAGAAATACTTGGTGTACAACAGCATAGATATAGAATATTTTTATTTGTATTTTTTACGGGAATGTGTATATGATTATGGTGGATATTTCTAATTTTAAATTAGATATTGTTGTCATTTATGATATATTAGGATACGTCACGTTTTTACACTGCAGTTACAAAATCCGAATCGGTATTTTGTGAATGGAGAATAGCCAGGCATACGATTTTACGTATCCTAATATACCAGATATGAAGTCATAATGTTCAAAAATTCTTTAGTACACACACACACACACACACACACACACACACACACACACACACACACACACACACAGACTAGCTAGGAAATCCAAATCAGTATTTCATGAAAGGAGAATGACTAGACATTACGACTTTTTAATTCATATTTTATTTTTATAATATTAGGAAGCGTAATGTTAAAAAAAGCTATATGTAATACCCACACGTCCACAGAGCAGTCAGAAAATAACAAATCAACATTTCACGAGAGTTAATAGCCATTAAAATTCCAAGACAACACACACATACGCCCCAGTTTGGAAATCTGGAAATGTGAATATCCAGGCATACGGCTTTTTAATCTCATTTTTTTATATATATAAATAAAATGCTTGTGTTCGCCGACTGCGGAGGAAACGGTATATACTTTTTTGGGACTCTCTCTCTCTCTCTCTCTCTCTCTGGGAGGAGGAAGGAACGCGAATTTTTGTTATGTTAGCCCGGTGCTTCGGTCTCCAACAAGCAGGAGGAATAAGCTTAGCATTTTTATACATACGGAAGCGGTGTGGCGGCCGGGCCGGTTGGCCACATTTAAATTTCGCTTGGTTTATATATACGTGTATGTTTGTGACGCTTTCCTTCTCCAAATATCAGGGGGACGTTTTGGTGTGGAAAGAGAGAGAGAGAGAGAGAGAGAGAATGTTTATGGGAAAAATG
>NC_087208.1:49618889-49628889 GCF_015104395.2 Macrobrachium nipponense | reverse complement strand
CTTATTTGTGATGGTCTCATTATTAGGTCCCTTATATGCATATAGCTTTCTTTCTCTGTCTCCCATAATTTATTGATTCAAATTTATCAGAGTTAAATACCATCCTATTTACCTCTGCCCAATCATCATACTTTGTTAAGGTCTCTTTGTAGAGCGTTCCTATCTTCATCACAAGTAATTTCTCTACTTATTCTTGTGTCATCTGCGAAACTACTCACTACCGAATCCTTCACATTATTGTCTATGTCTTCAATCATAATAACAAACAGTATTGCAGCTAACACCGTACCTTGCGGCACACCGGATATTACCTTGACTTCATCCGATTTCTCGTCGTTTGCAATAACTATCTGTTTTCTGTTGTGTAAAAAAATTCTTTTAACCATCTTCCTACTTTATCCACGATATTGTGTTTTCTAATTTTCTTCGCTAATATATTATGGTCTACTTTATCAAAAGCTTTTGCAAAGTCTAAATAAACCACATCTGTTTCATTTCCGCTTTTCATATTTTTGAATATGTTCTCACGGTGGACTAACAGTTGGGTTTGTGTACTTTTTCCGGGTACGAAACCATGTTGTCCTTTATTAAACAAATTATTTTTTATTAAATGTTTATAATATTTTTCTTCATTACCCTTTCATACACTTTCATAATATGTGATGTTAGACTCACAGGCCTATAATTACTTGCCTCTAGTCTTGATCCACTTTTGAAAGTAGGGGTAATATATGCTAATTTGTGCTCATCATAAATCTTGCTGTATCTACACTTTGTCTTAATAATTATGCAAGTGGCTTTGCGATAGAATGAACTACTTTCTTTAACAAAATAGCAGGAATCCCTCAGGCCCTGCAGCTTGCATTCAGCTCCATTTTTAATTTCATTAATAGCCGGCACAATATCAGCCTTAATTAATATATGTCAGCTAAATATTCACTATTTTCATCCCTTACTTCTATATCATTATCTTCATTATCTATTCTAGGGATGTGAATTCTCTCTTATATCGTTCTGGCCAGAAGAGGCAAGAAGAGTACCAGAGAGAGAGAGAGAGAGAGAGAGAGATGAGAGAGAATTAAATAGTCATCTAAGAATGAGAGACAAAAAAATTAAATAGCCATTTAAGAATGAGACAAAAAAAGATACACAAACTCTTAAATGGAATGTGAGAGAGTCAATAAATATTAAACAAAAATACAAACTGTAAAAGAAAGTGAAATAATACAACCAGCTGGGGGAGAGAGAGAGAGTTAAATAATCATTACAGAATGAGACAAAATAGAATCACAAACTCTGAAAGAAAGTTGAATAATAAAACCAGCTGAAAGAGAGAGAGAGGCAGGAACGCAAGACCGGCTCTCTCTCTCTCTCTCAGCTCTCTCTCTCTCTCTCTCTCTCTCTCTCTCTCTCTCTCTCTCTTATGAGATTGGTTAAGTCACTTTCAGGGAGGAAACTTCCATTGTGGAAATATCTCTGCAGATAATGGCACGCTGCTTCTAATGGCCTTATCCGAACTACTTGTTCCAGTGGCTGGAGTTTCTTTTGGGCTGGGATAGAAAAGGTTCCTTCTTTTCTCACGAGATTGTGTGTGTCTGTGGTGTATGTGTGAGAGAGAGAGAGAGAGAGAGAGAGAGAGAGAGAGAGAGAGAGAGAGAGAGATGAGAGTGTGTGTGTACGGTGGTTTCTTCTTCGCATTATGGTGTATGAAATTTCGGACTGCTGTGGACGAGAAGCGGTTTATTATTTAGATCCTTTTATGTTCTCGTAATATAATATACACACACACACACACTAATTACCCCATTCTGAGAAAAAACACACACAACTCTTGAACCTGAAAGCTGTTAGAGCGAGCAAATAATAATAATAATAATAACACACCCATTTCTTGAACGAATTCCAGTCTACATTTTATTAAAATCCCATATTTCTCCTCCAACCAGGAGACGAGCAAGTGGAGGAGGAGCTCCGGAGTTCTGGAGCGGTGGCTGGAGCCCTTCTGGCCAGTGTCATCGTCGTAGTGGCCCTTCTAGTGGTCCTGGCCCTCATCGCTCGGTGCATTTGGACCAGAAGAAGATTGGGAGGACTCGGGGATCCCAGCCGTAGGAAAGGTCGCGGATACGCCCCCCCGGACAAGCCTGGAAATATATCAGGTAAGAGAGAGTGAGTGAGTGGGAGGGAGTGGGTTAATGGATGATTTTTTAAGGGGGTGGGGGCTTTCTGTGGTGTTGGTGGGCGTCTGTGGGAATTGAGATTGTGGGGGTGGGGAGGTTGGGAGGTTTTTTTGTGATGTTGGTAAGCCTGTGTGGGTAACGAGATGCCTCAAGGTTTATTTTTGGGGCTCTCTTTGATTTTCTTTTTTTTCTCTCTTTCTCTCGTGTTTGATTTTCACTTTTATTCTCTCTCTCTAAAAGGAAGTTGGAAAAAGTTGAGAGAAAGTTGGAATAAGTTGCATCTTTTGGGTCTCTCTCTCTTTCTCGCTCTCTCTTTTGCATTTTCTTTTTCTGTCAAAGTAATTTTCTTGAAGTGTTCAGCAGAATATTCTCTCTTATTTGTTGTATAATGTAATTCAGATATGATTTCGTAGGGAGCTCTCTCTCTCTCTCTCTCTCTCTCTCTCTCTCTCTCTCTCTCTCTCTCTCTCTCTCTCTCTCTGTAGATAAATACAAAACGAGAACCATTTCCATTCCATCCCATACCACACAAGGGAAATGGCCTCCCCGTAGCTGGTTAGGTCCGGCTAATGCATTAAGAGTTACGCCACCTCCTCCTCCTCCTCCTCCTCCTCCTCCTCCTCCTCTCCTCCTCCTCCTCCTCCATCCTCCGGCCTCGTTGAGGCATTCCCAGGCCAGACTGGATTAGCGCAGGGATAACAAGGTCTGGTTTGATTAGATATTGATGATTAGGAAAGGTAATGTTAATCTCTCCCGTCTCCTCCTAATCAAGTCGCATCATTAATGGTGATGAGGAAGAATAAGCCGAAGTTAATCATATTTCGGGGACTAATTACATGTTTACTTCTGACTGTGTAAACATTTCGATTTTCTCAGGTGGTGGTGAGGGCAGGCGATAGTGTTTATGGTTTTGGGGAATGTGTCTTAAATGTCTGCAGTCCGTGTGTGTTTGTGTGTATTACCTTATGGTTCTGTGGTGTATGTTTGTTCCCAATTAAATATTTATGTATGTATATATATAATTATATATATATATATATATATATATAATATATATATATATATATATATATATATATATATATATATTTCTATATATTATTAATTATATATATATATATTATATATATATATATATATTTTATTTTATATATATATATATATATATATATAAACTATTTATATATAATAATTATTATATATATTATTATATATATATATATATATATATATATATATATATATAATATATATTATAGATATAATATATATATATATATATATATATATAAACGATATCTGATAGAAATATGTCCAGCATCAGTTTAACAGATGATACGTCCTGAAAAATATGCCGCGTAATATAAGTTGTATTTTTCGGGAGAAAAATATCAACAGAATTGATGTTGCACGATTTTTCTCAGGCAACGGATATTGTGCTCGTTGTCAAATATGAGTTCCATATTAAATGGTATTTTCGTACCGTTACTGCAGTTAATAATAATAATAATAATAATAATAATAATAATAATAATAATAATAATAATAATGGTATTTAAGGTTAAATGAGTTTTTTTTGTCTGATTGGCTTTATCCTAGTTTTATAAAGCAAGGGGGCGGGGTGGTAGTGCTGTCAGTGTACCTCAAAGCGGTGCACTGTAGGCATGACTCAAGGTTCTTTGCAGTGTCCCTTCGACCCCTAGCTGCAACTCCTTTCATTCATTTTACTGTATCCCCGTTCATATTCTCTTTCTTCCATCTTATACTTTCCTCATCCCTTACCTAACTATTGTTTCGACATCATTCTCAGCGTCGAGTGGCCTCGTAGGTCCCAGTGCTCGACCTGAATTTAATATTCCAACTCCAATTCTGTTTTATGAGAGGTTTTTAGTGCATTCGCAATTACCCCTTGCTAATGTCAAATTAGACCGTATTGACGTTTATGAAACCGGGAATCACAGGCCAAATATATCTGGTTTATAATTCAATGACAGAATAAAACGCACCCACCGGGAACAAAATTGAAATGAAAAAAATATATATACACAGTCCGCTGCAGCCAATAACTGAAAAGTTAGAGAGACTAATATGATGAAGGAAAGGAAAAAGAAAAACTCTTATTAAAAATGTTTCTCATTCACAAAAGATTCAGAAAGCGAAAAGGGAAAGAATCATTACCGAATTTCTGCCCCCCCCCCCTTTTTTTTTTTAGGGGGGAGGGTTGCCGGTACCCAGACACCACCAGCTAGCTAGCTAGCTGTCTGTCTGTCACAGCAGGGGAAAGCTTTTAATGGAACTCTTGTGTGTGTGTGTGCATTGCGGTCAGTTTTTTTTTTTTTTTTTTTTTTGCGTAGTTGTGGCTGATACTCGAATAGAGTGGACCAAGGTCTTAGTAAAAGAGAGACGTATTTCTTTGATATAATCTTCGAGTATACACCCGAGAGAAAGTGGCGTTTGTTTCGTATTTATTGACTCCGGTCAGCTGTCCTTGTTTTCATGATTTGCTAACTGTTTTTAATCTTGTATGCTGTAGTTCTGTCCAGTTAAAAAAAATTTTTATTTACATCGACCATCAACCATCAGTATTTTTTTTTTTTTTTTTTTTATAGAATTCGCGTTTATTTGCTCTGTCAGCTGTCCTTGTTTTCATGATTTGTTATCTGTAATTATGCTTAGTTTTTAATCTTGTATGCTGTAGTTCTGTCTAGTTAAAAAGATTTCCATTTACATTAACCATCTATATTTTTTTTATAGAATTCGTATTTATTTGCTCTGTCAGCTGTCCTTGTTTTCATGATTTGCTATCTGTAATTATGCTTAGTTTTTAATCTTGAAAGCTGTTATTTCGTTCAGTTAGGAAGATTTTCATTTACATCAACCATCAGTATTTTTTTTTATAGAATTCGTATTTATTTGCTTTGTCAGCTGTCCTTGTTTTCATGATTTGCTATCTGTAATTATGCTTAGTTTTTCATTTTGTATGCTGTTATTTGGTTCAGTTTCGAAGATTTTTATTCGCATCAACCATCAGTATTTTATTTATTTTTATATGGAATTCTAGAAGACCTGATACTTTATTTATAATATCGTTATGTCATTCTCGGCAGTGATCAATTTCAGACTGTGACGAGAAATTATGGTCTGAAATGATGAGTGACAAAATGTTAAGCAAATGTATTGTGTACACCAGCGCACTTGCTGCGTAATGATAGGGAATTAATACAATGAGAGAAATATTATTCATTCTACACAATTGCGTGGAAGCGGACGTTCATTTGACCACTATAACATTTATTGTAAATTTTAAGTTATTGAAATATTGATATTTTAACATTCAAACGATTTTTTAACTTAGATTTTATATTCGTATAATTTTGGCAATCCAAGAAAAAGTGAAGATAGAAAATGTAACTGAAAATATTGAAAAAGTTATATATTAAAATTATAAAATTCTAAATAATTTATGTGACGTAAAATTAAATTTTATATTCATAAGATGGCAATCCAATAAAAAAAATAACTAAAAAATTATTGAATATTAATACAAAGCGTGATCTGACCTCCATCTTACTCAGGACGAGTGCTCGGATGTACGATCAAATAGAGCGTTGTTTCACCAACGAAAATTAAAATAAATACGCTATATTCTGTTAGAAATAATTGGTCTGTGCTGTTTAACATGCACATTATTTATTTATTACATTTTCATTCTAATAAATCAATCATAAATATCCTATGACAAAATTCCTGTATCTTTAACTCAACGCGAAACACCTTTTTCCGACTTTTTTTAGGGTCTTCTATGCATAGGGCTTTCCTAACCCTCTCCCCCTAACAAGAACAGCAGCAGCAGCAGCAACAACAACAGAGTTGTTTGTAGTCATACCCCACACCTTTTTAGGCTCTTCCTTAGACCTTTCATACCCACAACTAACTGGAACAGCAACAACAACAAAACAGAGTAAGCTAAAAATAATAACGCCACGTCATAACTTCCTTTCAGTTATCTAGAATCGATTAAAATAAGAACGAATCTCGAACCCTGATAAACACAGAGCGTCCGTCGTCTATCGGTGGGAAGCTGCGACAACATCTATGTGGGTCGAGGGAGGAGGAGGAGGAGGAGAGTCGATAATAAAACACCATCATCAAAGGTTAGGGAGAAACAAAGGATCATTGAAAGACAGAGTTTAGTGAACGCCACGATTCTTTTTACGCCGGAGATTGAAGTCGAAGTTATCGTATCATCTGGAACGACTCCTCTCTCTCTCTCTCTCTCTCTCTCTCTCTCTCTCTCTCTTCGTCGAGGACAATTACCTGTCAAAGATAAGGAGATACAGAAACCAAATGACACGAAGCGGTCGCAGTTTCTGTTTCTATTCTGTGAGGAGTGAACGAGACGAAGGTTTCTAATGACTTTTCTTATACAGATACAATGAATGGAAAAGAGGAAGAGGGTCAGGAATATATCAGGTGATTTCCCCCCACCCCACCCCCACCTTAAAGTTTTCATCCTGTTACACCTTTCAAGCCTTTTTATTGGCATTTGAACGCTGTATAACATCTACATTTTACTGAGGAGCTCTAAAACGAGCAGTGAAACTTAGGGGTATTCAGAGGAATAATTTTTAAAGATTGGAGAGAGAGAGAGAGAGAGAGAGAGAGAGAGAGAGAGAGAGAGAGAGAGAGAGAGAGAGAGAGAGGCCTTACATTCCACGCATAAATGTGGGCGGAATGGAACCACCTTGCGGCACCCCCTGAAGGTCATCAATTAGAGAACTTCAAAAATGTGAGCGTGAGATGAATCATGACCCGCTACTAGAATGAAAGAAATTAGTAGATTTGTGCGAACTGTGGAATAGTACAAGAAGATAGTGTTTGTCCAGATGCTAACTAATATATATATATATATATATATATATATATATATATATATATATATATATATATATATATATATATATATATATATATATATATATTATATATATATAATATATATATATATATATATATATATATATATATATATATATATATATTTATATATATATATATATATATATATATATATATATATATATATATATATATATATACATACACACAGAGGGTATATGTGCGGGCGGGCGTGAATGCCCATAAATTTGCATATGTCTATACCAACTCCCTACCTTTCCTTGATGCATTTTATGCACCGCGGCACGAAATGCAGCCTCAAATTCTTATGCATGATATATATACGTATATGTTTTTTACAAGCCGAAATAAAACTAAAAAAGATACTGCTTGCTTGCTTGCTCGCTCGCGAGAGGCATATGGGAGAGAGAGAGAGAGAGAGAGATATGTATATACATATATATATTCCCCGAGACGTAAAACGGCCGCATTGTTGGCAAACTTTGTAGCAGGAATTCGCCCGTCGGCTCAATAACTTGAACCAACCTCGCCATCAAAACTGTCTCGTATATATCGAGGCGCGTTCAGTAGGGTGGAGAGAGGCGGTAGAGAGAGAGAGAGAAAGGTGGGGGGAGGGCTCCGTTCTCTCTCTCACTCTCTCTCTCTCTCTCTCTCTCTTTTGTCATAAACCATTTTCTAGTCGAAGGCCGCGTTCACCCGATTCAAGAATATCGCTCTCAATGTTAAATGCTTCGACGCAAATGGGATTTCGCTCACGGGATAGGGAGTCGCTCTCGTAACTGTTTGATTTTTGCTTTATGTCATCGACGGACACATATCGCTCTCTCTCTCTCTCTCTCTCTCTCTCTCTCTTTGCTGCTGCTGCTGCTGCTGCTGCACCTGCCCAGATTGAAACGGAAATCACTGCGTAGGGGTGCAGTAGCGCCGTCAGTGCACCTCACGTGGTAAACCGTAGGCTATACTTTAGGTTCTTTGCAATGTACCTTTCTCAGGCTCCTAGCTGCAACTTCTTTCATTCCTTTTTTTATTGTATCTCCTTTCATATTCTCTTGCTTCCATCTTACTTCCCGAAACCCTCTCCTGACTGTTGTTCCACATCGCAACTTTCAGGATTTAATGACCTCATAGGTCCCAGCTCTTGTTCTAAATATTATTTTTAATTCCATTCCATACAGTTGATTAATTGGATTTGGTAAAGAGAGAAAATGAACGAAAAAAGGAATGAAATGGGTCGCAGATAGTGGCCGTAGTGACGCTGCAAAGAATCCTGAGTAATGCCTACGGTGTGCCGCGTGAGGTGAACTGACGGCAACCCCCCCCCCAAAAAACCCCCCCCCCCCCCCCCCCCCCCCCTTCACCCACCCACCGCCTCCCACCCCAAAGGGGTTATAGCATCTGAGGACTCGAACGCGCCCCGTGATTACACCCAGCCATTGACCCGCGCGAAGGAAAGGAGAGGGTCTTCGTCGAGTCTCCGATTCCAAATCAATTGATGAAAGATTGCGGCGCCGTTATTGATTCCCGATCGATTCCCACTCGGGTTCCTGGAAGGGAAAACGATGCCGATCTATATTCTCTGGCGTCGAGATCCCGGAGATTTGCTTAACCTAATTTAGTGCGAGGCTTTCTCGGCCTCCGGTTGAACGTACAGGAAAGAATTGTGTGTGTGTATGGTCGTTTGATTGAGGTTGGGGGGGAGGGGGGTGTGAATTGATGGCCCCCGTGTTCTTACTGATATCACGCACTTCTTTGTGCGTGTGTGTATGTGTGTGTGCGTATTTATGCTGTCATATTTGTCATGGGACATTCGATCATCAGTTTTATCAACCATCCCGAACTACGAGTGCAGAATCAGTTATTCACTTCTTATTCATTTTGGATATAAAAAAAGAGGAATTATCTCCAAATAATTTTAATAAGGAGAAAAAAGATCGAATGACCTGCAAACACTTTTCAAGTCAGTTGCCCCTGTGAGAGCCTTGTTCCATATGAATAGGGTTCATCTTCTGAGTAATATAATAATAATAATAATAATAATAATAATAATAATAATAATAATAATAATAATAATAATAATAAGCGACTGATACAAGCGGGAATGAGCTTTGTTATGAGTCTATAGCTATTTACTGTCTTGCGGTTAAAGTGATATGGGAATTTAGAGAAAGGTTAGATGAAATCACAAAGTTGTTGAATGAGAAAACGAGACTTAAATGAAGTTTTGTGGCTAATATTTGCAAGGTAATTTTAAGTGTTCAGTGAGAGTGGAGAGGTAGGTGCTGCAGAAACTACTGAAACTGTGAAATTGTTTGGAAAAGGGATGGATGGATGTATTATGAAATTTAGGGACAATCCCAAGCACTGGAAGTGTTTGTAAGAGGGAAACATGTAAAGTGAACGTGAAAAACATCAGATTTATGAGCCCAAGTACAAACCAGGAAAATGGACCAATGCATATTAATACAGATGTTTTGTAAAGATATAAAGGACGATAGGGTGCAAGAAAAAAGTGAGTCAGAGTAAGTAAAGGCAGCAGGGTGTATGCAAGAGGTTTGGAAGAGATGAGGAGTTTCTATGGGAAGGTGTGTGTTGAGCTCTTTCTCCTGTAGGGAAGTGAAATGCTGATTGTGAATGAGCAGACGCATCCACTTGACCCAAACCTTTTAGAAGGTTTGGTCATGTGGAGAGGATGGATAATAATGATCGATTGCTGAAAAGTGTTAATGTTTTGGAAGTAAAGAAGCAAAGAAGACCATGAATTTGTGGGAGTGGAATATCCAAGAATAATGATGGATGGTACAAAATATGTGAGTCTTCTAATATGCATATTAAGCAGATAGTGTTTTAGATTATAATAAGAGTACCGTCTTCCATCATTTGTTTCCAGAATTCCACAATATATA
>NC_087208.1:49586389-49611389 GCF_015104395.2 Macrobrachium nipponense | reverse complement strand
AGAAGTTAAGTTTGAATTCATTACAGGAAGTTCAGTTCATTTTGAATTCATTATGGCAAGGTAATTTAGTTTGAATTCATTATAGCGAGTTCTGTTCAGTTTGAAATCATTACAGTGATTTAGTTTGACTTCATTGCAAGTAGTTCAGTTTGATTTCATTACAGTTAGTTTAGTTTGAATTCAATGCAGTGTTGTGAGCTTGAATTTGCCACAGAAAGTTTAGTTTGAACTCTTAGTGCAGTAAGTTCAGTGTATCTAGATTATTGCTAGGAACTTTTCCATTTTGTATTTTTGTATAAATACTGCATCAGATAAGTGATAAACTATTATAGTGTCATACTTACAATGGGTAAGTGATAGTTAATACTATGGTGTCATATTTACCGAAATATTGTAGTCTGTTAATTGATAGGCCATGTTATGGAGTCATACTTGAACATCATTGGGTTTCATAGATAAACATCATTGTAATGGAAACGTGATAGGTAGTAATGTTATGTCATATATAAAAATACCACTGTTGTCGTATCCAGGTTATAATGTGAAGGTGTCATATTGAAAAATATTGTAGTCTTGTCCAATCCTATTCAGTAATGACTATTGTAAATTTATGCAAACAATACTATGAACTTCCCAAATTTCAGTACTATACAGAATTTCCCTCAGCTTTAACCAGTTTCTTCTCTCTCAAATTTTCTCTCTTTTTTTTCACAAATTTTTTTCTCAAAGGTTTACTAAAATAAAACTTCCATACTTTGTTAGTTTTATTGAATTTCTTGTAATAATAATAGCACGAAAACTTCCCATTATTATGCTTCTTAGCTCAAATGCCTTTTGAGTTGCACTCTTTATAAAAATTTCGTTCGGTCTTTCCACAAAATAATTTTATTCTGTGTTTTACGCGTCAAAGAAACTTCTGTAGCCGTTCTCGCTGAAGGTCTTCATTCTGACGTTTCCCATAGAAACGATTTGAGTTCTGTGAAATTCCGTTCGCGGGAAATCTCTTCAGAGGATTTGCTCTTGTTATTTTTCCCTCGCAAGGATCTTTCTTTCAAGATATGTACCTCTCTGATCATTTCCCCCTAAAAGAATTTCTGAAAATCTACTTGGAAGGTTTTTCTCAGAATGTCAGCTAAAGCTTGTGTCTCTTTATCACAACATTTCCTCTGTTTACTTCATCGCACTATTCCCCTTTAAGTGCTGCTGCCTGTTCACAGAAAACCTCCTCCTGATTTCCAAAGAATTTCCATAGCACGACCCAGTCGATCCATATATTCAGGAAGCCCTTGAACACGGCAGCCCCGAGTCCTTTGACGTATTGGGGAATCAACAAGGTTCGGAATAAACATTTAGTTCCGGAACCACAATTTCCTTTTACGAGATTCGACGACGGCCTCCTCCTCCTCTCGGGATTTAAAAGCAGGGAGTTTCTTCGAGTTGACTTCACAGGAATTCATTGCTATTTATAGAAGTTTCCCTTTTGTGTTGTTTCGTTCACCCCTTTTTTTCCCTCCTCCGTTGATTGGTTGTGACAGGCCTCCCCTTTTGTGTCGGCCTCTTCTTTCTCACACCTAGAGGAAGCGATGGAAGAGATTAGACACGGCCCGCAAAGGAAATGCGATAATAAAAAAACTGACAATTTTTTCCTTTTTAAAATACTCTCTCTCTCTCTCTCTCTCTCTCTCTACAAACGGTAGGGGTTTATACTTATCCATATAATTATTGGAGTTGATATTATTATGCTAAATTCATGCATAAATACCAGAGATTGGTTTAAACTCATTACTAAAGTAATTTATTCTTTTTCATAGGATACACACACACGAGTAACACAGTGTAGGGGGTTACATTCATGCAAAAATATTGGAGTTTAGTATATATATATACCAGATTCAAAGTAATTTCTATTTTTCCTAGGATACGAACCTACTTTCATAATATGGAGTACTCTGCACCACGATGAACCTATGCGGTTCACAGCTGTCCTACAACCTGGTGGTGGGTCACTACCACTGACCCCAAAGGTGAAAGTCCCACTGGTAGAATGACATGAATGTTGACTGTCACTTCCGTGTTCTCACCTTCAGGATCTGCTAAACAATTGGTTCTTTATGTACACCACTGACATGCCTATATACCCATGATGTCATTGGCCTGGGTCCTGGGTGGGTCAGTCACTCCCACCTGTCTTGGAGTATGCCCTGACTATTACTTCATGTAGCCAGAAGATGGTATTCCCGGAGATCTCTCTTCTCCCAGCTGGTGCTTAGGAAGAAGTCTGCAAGCTTGTTTGCGAGTAGATATCTTTTTCTCTCAAGGCCCTGATGAGCCATCTTCTCTACCCTTACAAAATCTCACATTGAGGGAAGAGAGAAACACACTAATCTTAGGCGCTGGGATTCTGGGTCTTGGCCACGAAGTTGGGGGGATGTATTACAGTTCGAGATACTGTATGACTGGGCATGTAGTATCTGGCAGATAGGTCCAGACTCTGGGCCTCTGCTCATTCGCACACCTATTCCGCCAGGTTGTTCAACTGTGGAAGATGGTCCCACCTTACTTGTTGTAAGCAACTGCTGACTTCTCAAACTTCTGATGGAACAGATGGCCCTGCACTCTAGCAGGTTGATGTGGTCCTCCCGCTCCATGGTCCCCACGTCCCTAAAGCTGCTCTCCTTCCAGACGAGTGCCCCCTCCCCTTTGGGATGCGTCTGACAATTCAAACTTCTTGGGTAGGGGCAGCTGAGTGGCACTCCCTACAGGAGGTTCCTAGCGGGTTTCCACTAATATAATAGAGGTCTTCCAGTGCACTGTCTGTCATACCCACTGGAAAGGGTGGAGGCTATCACCGTTTCCTCCAGGGCATTTTCAGCTGGTGACCTGATGTGGGCTCTCCCCTACTGGGAGATGACTTTTATAGGGAGACCAAGTACCTCATCACAATCTGCCACTGCTTCGGTGTCTGGTTGGCTGACAATAGGAAAGTACTGGAGATATTCCCCAAGTTCTTGATCAACTGGTTTGCTGGGAAAACTGTGCCTTCTATTGTTTCAGTTCTCATCCCCAGGTGCTTGATGAACTGCTTTTGGGGCGAGTTCTGACTTTACTAAATTTACCACCACCCAGGTTCTTGCAAAGAGATAGGACTTGGTCCCTATGGAGTTTTCTCTTAATGGGCGAGGAAGCTAGGATATGCCAGTTGTTCAGGTATCTCCCTAGCAGAATGCTCTTGGTGTGTGCCCAGACTGATACCAGCTCAAACACCTGGTTGAAGACTTGTGGAGCTGTTGCAAGTCAGAAGCAAAAGGTCTTGAATTGGTAGCCTACTCCCTAAGAGGTAACATGAGGAACTTCATGGATGTCTTGTGCTAGTTTATGGATACCACGTAGTCTCCTTCCCTGATGAGGGCAGGACAGTTCTACTACCAGATGCCACTGGCCCCTAAGTGCCTTCTCCACCAGCCTTCCCACCAGACGAAGGCTGCTGTAGAAACCTTAGGAGTAGTTTTTCGTGATCTCCACCTTCTCTACTTTTCCATAATCTCCATCTGCAACCTGCAGTTGGAGCTACCCACATCTCAGGTCAGAGGTTAATATGTCCAATGGGCATTTGTTTGTTAGGTCAGCAACCAGCTGCAGCACGTCATGGCACTCCATTCATGGAAGCGCAGGTTCATGTCCTGGAAAGAAAAATATAAGTACAGTATATGGTCACAAAGTATGTCAAAGATATCTTGCCTCTTCTCATGTAGTTTGCTTGGAAATGTCATAGAGAATAAACAAGTATTTACAATTAGTATCCAAGATAAAAGGATGTCAGAACACTTTTAATGCCTTCAAACATCACAGTAACAAGGATTATTGAGTCTTTTAAATCGCTTTCCAACATCATCAGCAGAATAGGGTTAAGGATTTATGCACTTGGACTTACATATTCTCATTCATTATCTGCACTCCCAGTAACAGTTATATTTTATTATACTATTATTATGATGGACCAATCAATTTTGTATGAACTTAAACTTTCCAGTCTTTTGGCTAGAGCTAATTAATTTTTTTTTATAATCACAGTCCATACACAAGAGTGTACGAACAATGTTGCTACTCTGATTTGATGTAGTCAAAACTGGTGTTTGAAATAGTCAGAGTTAGTGTATTTTTTATATAAATTGAAATTTGTAAAACGTACTTGGAAGCAATTATCCTCACCAGATTTTTTATATAAATTGAAATTTGTAAAACGTACTTGTAAACAATTATCCTCACCAGATTTTTTTTTATATAAGTTGAAATTTGTAATACGTACTTGTAAGCAATTATCCTCACCAGAGGACTGTGATTAATTTAATTTGGGTCACACAAGTAAGAAATTAAATGGGATGTATAACAACACAGCTAACAAATAAAACTAAATTGCGTCTAGGTTAGTAATGGGCTTGATCCCATTGTGCACAAGATGTTGGATGATTAAAGACTAGTACACTAAAGATAATAAGTGTCAGTGTTATTGCCCTTTGCCTATTCTTGTTGATCCAGTACTAAAGCTAATTCAATTTGAAGAATTTGAAGAACTACAGCCAATGTAACCATCTTTATAAGCCATAAAATAGCTGTTTGTTAAGCCAGAATACTTACCCCTTTTTATTTCCATAGACTGTACTTTGCTTGAGAATGCCATAGAGAAAAGGGGTAGATCTTGCACTCCTTTGTTGCATTGTTCTTGTGGCCATAGATCCATACAGTAGACTCCAGGTTTCTGCATCCTGGAAAAATGAATTATTTTATATTTATTCATCAACAGAGCAGCAAATATGGTCATGAACACAATGCATATCTGTATCTTACGTCTTGTGTGTGGACTTTCTTTATACCATAATTATGGATTAGTCGACTAGATGAATTATATATCTATGTATTAGTAATTTTCTTTATATTAGTAATTTTCTTTATCTCCTCCCTCACAGCACATTGCAGACCAAGCCTTGTGAGAAGCAGTAAGATGTAACGCAACTTCTTGTAGATCTCTTCAATATATCTCTCTCCTTCTTCGGTATCCTACGCTGCTATATAGTGTCCTTCGATTTATATCATTTAATGGTTTCCTCGCCCTGTAAAAAAATGGAATATAAGTGACGTAGTTTTATTACAGCGAGGAAGTTGTGTTTTTTGCTGTGTGACATCGTGTGTCTGCGGTGATATGCTTCTCTGACAATACTTCAAGGCATGTTGTTTGTGGCATACCCGGCTGGAAAAAAATAAAATACACACATATATATATTAGTGTTTGCCTCGATGAGTTCTTTTTTGTAAGTTTTGTATATATGGACTGAGAACACTTTTGACTTCAAAGTCATTTCGTGTACGAAAGACGATGAGTTGTTACCTACCGCTACTGCTGTCGTGACTGTCATTATATATATGAAATTATTTGTCGTTTCTCTTTCGTCTATCTCCAACTCTTCCAATCTCCTTCTCGTTTATATTAAGAGAAGTACACGATTTCCAGAAGTTCAAGAAATAAACAAGAAAAACATCATATATGTTTCTTTTCCTCTTACTTGCAATCTCAGGTGACAACCAGCATCTCCACCAATATTCAACGTTGAGTCTCCTGTTTCTCTCTCCCTCCCTCTCTCTCTCTCCTTATCATCGTTATCACTGTAAATCCCTCTTATCTTCAGTCTTCTTTACCACCTTCATCCTCACCAATATCATATGATGAGGAGCGGTTATTTTCTGCGATTATTCTTTCCTTACTGATCACCATTATCTTCATCTGCCTTCTGCTTTTTAGCTCCGTCATCACACACATTCTCTCGCACA
Source organism: Macrobrachium nipponense (assembly GCF_015104395.2). NCBI lineage: Eukaryota > Metazoa > Arthropoda > Malacostraca > Decapoda > Palaemonidae > Macrobrachium > Macrobrachium nipponense. The sequence goes on along the minus strand of NC_087208.1, from coordinate 49,605,566 downwards.
CTACCATCATCTTCCCAACCTTCCCGAATCATGACCTGGTTCTTTTTCTTCTTCCTCTTCCTCTTCTTTATCGGGAACACCATCATCAGTATATATACGAGTGTAAGAGAAGAGCATTTTCGTGTCCTCTTCGCAAGCCCCCTTTCTATCTTCTTCTTTCTTCTCTCCTTCCTTCCTTCCGTCCTCCTGTCTCCTTTCTTCTGTCTTTCGCAACCATTCATCCATAGCTGCTGCTCCTTGTGTCCGAGATGCGGCGATGATGATGGTAATAACAAGGTTTCATATATCCCTTCAAATCCATTTAACCTTTGTTCTTCTCTCGAGTTACGTCACACACAACAGTAGTGGGTCGTTCGCTCTTCTTCCTCCTCGTCCTCTTCTGTAGGTCATTTGCGGATCGTTCAACGCCCCTCCCCCCCTCTCAAGAAGAACATATAAGCGTTCAATGGTGTGAGACTGTGACTGGAAGATTTTTTTGCGGGGGGGGGGGGGTGGGGGGTGGGGGGAGGGGTGTCCATACTCAGCTCGAGTGCCACCAGAGGTAGGTGATGGCGATGATGGAAAGCGCCTCCCCCTCCCCCGGGGCTGCTGATAATGATGCCATTGAGTGAAAGTGATGAACACTATTCTTCAGTTCATACTCATTTCAAAGGGAGAGACGGAGAGGAGAGGAGAGGCATGAGAGAAGAAAGAGGTGAAAGAGAGAGAGATCCCTTCTCTCAGATAAGAAGCGACAATTGAAGAGGGAGGGAGTATTATTGTTCCAGGTGGTGGTAAAAAAAAAAGCAGTGGTTATGTTCACATATAAACAAAGTATAGAATCTTTTTGTATTCATTGACAATAGATTTTGTTTCCCGATAAGAAAACATCGAAGTTTCCCAATCGTACTCTTATTTTTTAATAAACGACAGTGATATGATGATGACTGTATACATAATTTAAGTAAGTGCATCATGATGGAAAAAGCTCAATATCTCCTTCAGAAAAAGTGAGTAGAATATCTCCTTCAGAGAAAAATGTGAAAACACGAGAAAAGACAAAACGAAACATGAAAAGGAAAAAAAGGGAGACATATATATACACTTTTTGAGGCCGGATTTGAAAAGCCAATATTTGACGAATCACGAGAGAATTAATATATCATGACAGTAAAAATACAATAATAAAAAAAAAGTGGTATGAAAAAAATCACTTGAAAATATGTTGACAGACGATGTGATTGTTTATGTATAATTGTTGCTTTCCATTCTATCCTCTTCCCCTTCATTTGATTTAAGCAATAAGTGTTCCCTTTATGTCATCGTACAATAATATTGTTTTGAGTGGAAAGGACGCACCCATGTAATTACTGTTTAGAAAACAAACGCTTGCGGTAGCACACTATTAATTCTCATTGTTTAAAGGACTGGTACAGGTATAAAAAAAAATGTCCAATATGTGGGAAAAAGTGTTCGACGTCTAGCCCGACGTCGTAGCTCTCAACCTTATATTATTATACGACGCCAAAATAAAATATCCAATACGTGGGGAAAATGTGTTCGACGTCTACACGAACGTCGTATCGCTCTCGAGTCGATGACATTGATGGCACGAAAATGCTATCGACGCACACAAGAGTTGATGAACGAAATCTTACATAATTATACGACGCCAACAACGACTTAACGTCCTTAAGAGGCTTTACTTGTGCCCGTTAAAGATATTGTATTATTCTGCTGGGTGAAATCGCAGAGGAGCTGTTTGCGTTCGTTCGTCCTCTCATAAATCGAGATTCGATAATAGGTGTTGTTTGTTCTCTTGCATCATTCATATTTTCTCTCGCATTTATTCATACTCCGACTTGATGATATCGAGTCAGGTGTTGTCCCTTTGATGCAGATAAACGACGTCGGTGATGGTGATGTGGATTCAAAAATTCATGCAGTGCAAATTTATTGCCGTTGTGTTTTTAGTGTGTAAACGGATGGCGGATGTGTGTACTTCTTGCATGTACTACACCTTGCCGTGAGGCACTGCTTTGTAAATGACTGCTATTTTCTTGTGTTCTCTAGAACACACAGTTCTTTTGTTCGTATTTCCAGCGAGTGGTGTGTACCTGAGTGTGTGTATGTGGGTACGCGTCAATGTTATTTACTTGTCATAAACATTCCTATGTGAGTCGACCTATCATTCTGTTAGTATAAACATTCCTCCCTCACTCGGTATGTCAACAAACTGATATGAAACCTGAGAGAGAGAGAGAGAGAGAGAGAGAGAGAGAGAGAGAGAGAGAGAGAGGCTACTTAATGAAATACTCTTTCAGTTCTAATGGAAATTTTCTTTCAAAAAATCACAAGTTTTTCATCGCCATTGGACTGCCCCAGAGAGAGAGAGAGAGAGAGAGAGAGAGAGAGAGAGAGAAGAGAGAAGAAGAGAGAGAGAGAGAGAGAGAGAGAGAGAGAGAGAGAGGAGAGAGAGAATGTACCCCTAGGTAAAAGAAACCGAGAAAATACTGGTCAGAATACAGAAGGTGGTAGGACTGTAGGTATCACTGATAGAGACGGACAAGAGAGAGATTAGCCGAAAAAAACTGTTTCTTATGGTCCGCTAATAACCGCTCCATGGGCTCGAATGTTGTGAAATGACGACGAGCTCATGTTCCGTTACTGCAGCTTTACGTTTGACTGGGTATATTTTGGCTATGCGAGATCAAAGGAAGGAGAGAGAGAGAGACGCGCTCGCGTTTCCTTTATCGATTCTAGGTTCGGATTAGCACCCGTAAATTACCAGATATTTCATAACGACTTGATTGTCTGTGGCTTCATTGACACCACCAGATACGATGTTGTCGCCTCGGGAATTTTATTTATTTTTTTATTTTTATTTTTTTTATAGTTATGTGTCGTAGGAGGTACGTATCTGTGTTCGTGGACTTTTCTGTGTTAGAACACTTTTTTTATTGGTTAAAGAATATTATAGAGATAGTACATTTATATATAGTATATATATCCATAAATGTACTATCTCTATAATATTCCTTAACCAATAAAAAGTGTTCTAATACACAAAAGGAATATTGTAGATAGTACATTATGTGTATATATATATATATATATATATATATATATATATATATATATATATATATATATATATATATATATATATATATATATGTATGTATATACACATATGAAACCGTGTGTACGTTCTACAATGAGAACCAAGATGCTACTTTAAAATTCGTGCTATGACACCAGTTTTAGTTGCCATAAATCAATCGATCGATCGATCGAAATTGTTCAGAAATCAAACGAAAGAACCCGGTTAAGGTAACAAGAGCTAACATCAATATTGAAGAAAGACTGGCTAACTGATTGATGTAAAAGTTATTTGACGCCACAATTTATTGGGGAGGGGGGTGTTAATTGTGCCAATACCTGCGAAAGGGTGCAATTAACTGTCTTGTAATTGCCTTGGGGGAGAGGTCGGGGTTTAGACGTTAGTGTGAGAAGAGTCAATTTTTCTAAAATCCCCCTCGGTATGCTTTCTACAATGTAAAAAAAGCACTTAAAAGTAAAGCCATTTCGCGATGAATCTTATACATTTATTTATTAAATACTTTGCGTTTAAATCTTACTTGTGAGTTGGTTTTATCTGGCGTAACTTTGAAAACGAAGCTTGCAGTTCGGAGATCACAATTTCAAGCGGATAAAAATAACCATACGAAACTAATCTGGGATAAAATGTGAAGGTCTAGGCAATAAGAGGAATGCAAGAGAATGAACTAGAGCAGCGGTCCTCAACCAGGGGGGGAATCCCCCCCCCCCCAAAAAAAAAAAATAAAGAGACGGGGGCGGGATTCAGTTTAAGTAGTGGAACTGTGACCATGGACTTTTAGTATAGTATGCATAATATTTGGAATGCACCTTTTGAGGCAGACAATTCTAGGAATGGGGGAGGCGGGGGGTTTGACATTCGGACATAATTATGGTCATAGGGTGCATGGCCCAAAATCAGTTGAGAACCACTGAACTACAGAATGATATGGCCGATTCTTCAGGTGATTTATTCCAAGTTTTGGGCTACGAGTGGCACCAATGGACTTTATCCCAAGAAGCAGTAATCGTGACACTATAATCCCATGACACAAGAGTAAGAAAGTTTCTTTTTTCGTTTGTATGCGATCGTTAATACAACTTCAGATCTGACTAACCATCATATATTCACTGTTGATCAAAACGCGAAATAAAAGCTACGTTTGGATTAAATTACTGTTCCGTGAAGTTTACCAAGTCAAAATTTAAAACAGTAATGTAACGTAGTTTCTGTTTCGTTCGATTCCAACGTCGTATGTCTGTATCGGATTACATCTATGAAGTATACATCTCGATAAATCTTACTATATCGGTTTATAAGGCGGCCATTGTGTTTTTAACGAGTAATGAGAGTTATATGCTGCTGTTGACGTCAACGGCTTTATAGATTCGCGCATTCGTTGAAATGGGTACGTTCAATAAGCTTTTTTTTCCTGCTCTTCACCTATCAACAATAAAGAACGCTTCACTGCAGGCCTGTCTGTCTGTGTGTTGCAGCTTGTAACTTTGAATTCATTGAATTCATTCCCGAAAGAGGTAAGGAGGCAGACTTACTTCCTTCTTTTCTCAAGTGGTAATCATGGACGGACTATAAGATGGGACATAACCTTAATTACGAGAACGCATTATGGAACTCTATTCGTCAGACTGTACTGTGCAACAATCACTCTCCCATCCCCACAGTAGACACGTGTGTTATTTCGGTATGTTTTAAAAGTAGGATCTGTGGCAAACTGTTTATACATTTATTTATGTAATGTATGTTATATTATGAACAATCCATATGTGATATCATCTGTAACATGTATGTATATAAAGAGAGACGGAATGAATAATAAATAATAATAAAAAAACAAATGTAAATACAGTAGGAGGATTTTATGATTATGTCAACTGTGTGTAAAGTGTAGATGTTGTTATATAGTTTTGTATATGTAACATAAATGCCTTTCGATTGTGTATTTTTTTACAGTTCACTTTGTAAATAGGGTATCATGTACATACGAATGTTAGTAATAATGTATTATAATAAAAATGTCGTTTTATTTTGCGTCCTGCCGCTAGAGATCTTTTGCTCTGTCAAAAGAAATGTTACAGGTGAGGTCTTATACAGCTACAATAAAGGGGTACACAGAAGAAAGTTCTGGAGCATAACTTCAAACAATGAGAATCACACTGATCTACACTGAATTGCAGAGAATTTCCTGGCTACTTAATGAAGAAAATTGCCGGGTAACTAATGAACATATATAACTTTTATAATACCTAACGAGCAACAAGACTTTGTGTATTACCCAATACAGGCGACTTTCCTCGGTTGCAATATGTTCAGGACTTTTCTCATTAACTGAGTGGACAAGATTTCTCGCTGCATAAATACAAAGTAAAGTCGTTTCTCTCTATTTTGACTTCCTCCTAAAATGACGCTAATACCCCGAGGGTTTTGATTTGCTCAAGAAACTGACTTGTGTCGTCCCGAAATGTCAAGATATTTATATGAGTTGTAACAAAAATTTAGAAAAGACAATTACATCATAAAGCTACAAAGAATCTCTCCCCTTCGATAACTAACTTAAGACAGTTTTTCTAACAACCATAAATATGGCAGAAGGAAAAATCTGAATTCACAAGGTGAAAAAGAAAGAATAATCACACAAATAATTAAATCTGATTTATATTCAATCAGAAATGACAAACTTTCGCCAGAGATAATCTGTGTACGTCTGACGTTAACAGAAATAACTCTAGAAGTAATTAGGAGATTTTAATCAAATTTGAAGGATGGGTTCAGTGACTCTTCATCTATGATTGACAAACTCTTAGTGGCCCAAGCGCTGGGACCTATGAGGTCATTCAGCGAAGAAAGGTTAACAGAATAAAAAGGTTTTAAATGTATACCAGGAGGAAAACCTTGCAGATGCACTATGAATGAAATGTTAAGAGAATATGAAGGGTGGTACAGTAAAAGGAGTGAAAAGGGTTGCAGCTAGGGGGCCGAGGGGACTCTGCAAAGAACCCTTGAGTAATGTCTACAGTGCAGGCCGTGAGGTGCACTGACGGCACTACTACTTGAGAGCTCCACCAGTATGGAGACAGTTCTGCAGCTTTATAGCAAATGCCAGCACCAGAAACTAAATAGTAAATCAAAACATCAAATGATACAAAAAGTTAAGCAATGAGCTCACAGCAAGGGAACAAAACAAGAAGAGTTATAAATAATAAATAATGTTGTGATAAACTTCTAAGAAACGGGCATCATACTGACTACAGGTTTTGTGATAAGATTGCATGGTAGTACTCACCTTCACAAGAGCATAGAGGGTAAAGGGGCACGTCCCAGAGTAAATGCTTATTATTGCAACATGTAATCAAGATGACCTCACTCAATGCTGGAACGAGGAAGTGCCCCTTCGACGTATTTCAAGAAACCGGGTCAATCTCTTAGGCAGGACACTGAAAGCAGAGAAGTCAAGATGAGTATTGCTATTAATGGATCAATTAAATGACGAAGAGCATTAAACTCATTTCCTCCAAGGTCAGGTTTGAATATTTACGGGCACTGTGGAGATGTTTCAACTCAAAATTGGTGTCTGCAAGGTAAATGTTCAATAAACCAAGCCAGAATGAACACCATTCATCAACAAAATGCTGCTTGTTAAGAGGTTTTCATACAAATACTAAATAATATTTTTATATTTCCATTTTTTAAAAGGATTTTTCCATTTTTTTAAAGGATTTTTCTTGAAAATCCAGGTGTACTTTTGGGAGGCTATTTATTTTACAAATACCTTTCGCAATTTGTTTCTATTCGAAAAAATAAAATTTAATATCTCCCGGTGAACTTCCACGAATCCTTTTCGCACGAAGGACATATATATTTTTTTCTGTTTTTTGGTCTTTTTTTCCGGGTACGTAATCTTTCGCACTGACCTAAATAAAAAGGTGAAGTGAAGTCAATTTCTGAACAAGTCTATTTCCAAATAGGCAACAAATAAAAAAAGGTATACACTTTGGTTAAATAGAATCTTTAACAGAATTATTTCTGGCAAAATCTTTCACAGCAGTAAGAGAAGTGACATCCCAGAAGGATTAGCAAATTATATATTATTATGATGAAATCACTTGAAGTAAAAGATACCGAGAGGGCTATGCAATGAGGACAGTTACGGCTCATTAAGCAAATAATACAGACTATTTCAGCTTGATTGTCCACCCCAGTGCAGGACAAACATGTATGAATGACTTTGACTTTCCAATAATTTGTTCTTGCAAATTTTAACATTCTAACAAGAATCAAGAGAAAATAAACAAAAACCGATTAGCCCATAAAACGGCCTATTTCAATTTGATTGTCAGCCCAAGTACAAGAGCAAAATGCACGAAGGACTTTCAAATAAAGATTTCTTACACATTTTTACATTCTGACTAACCAACAGAAAATAAATGAGGTTTTCTTATAACTCACTGAATTTTTACGAGACCACAGAATTGTTTTATATATATATATATATATATATATATATATATATATATATATATATATATATATATATATATATATATATATATACATATGTACGGTTCTTCATGCTCGGTACTGATGAGTTGAGAGTATGGAATTCGTGTTCCATTTTTTTTTTTGGGGGGGGGGTGGAGGGCAATATTTGTTTTTCAGGATGAAAGGTAATTTTGCGAGTTTGCGTGTGATACAATGGTACTGAATTAAAAGTACAATGCGGTTCAAGATGTTTGGATAATGTTCATAAGAGAAGTGGTAGAATAATGGAATGTATACCACCGCAAAAATAAAATGGATAAAAAAAAAAAAAAAAAAAGACCGCAAAAAATAGAAAAAAAAAAAAAAAAAAAGACAGCAAAAAAGGGGGATAAAAAAATGACCCTCTTGAAATGGAAGACCTTGTGTTATCGGTTCAAAACTGGAAGCCAGAATCAGACCTCACAATTGGAACTGGAATTGGAACATAGAATTTAGGCCAAGGACTGGAAGCTATGAGGTCATAAGCGCAGAAAGGGAAACTGAGAGTAGAGGCGATTTGAGAGGTGTGATAGGAGGAAAAAAAGTATGTCTTAGTTTTACCAGACCACTGAGCTGATTAACAGCTCTCCTAGGGCTGGCCGAAGGATTAGATATTTTTACGTGGATAAGGAACCAATTGGTTACTTAGCAACGGGACCTACAGTTTATTGTGGTATCCGAACCACATTATATCGAGGAATGAATTTCTATCACCAGAAATAAATTCCTCTGATTCCCCGTTGGTCGAACCGAGAATCGAACTTCGGACCACCGGATTGGTAGTCGAGTGCGAAAACCACTCGTCCAACGGGGACCTGGGTGATAGGAGAAAAACCTCAAAGCAGTTGGACTGTGAAACAATTGTTATATGGGATGAAAAGTCTGATGGCAGAAAGAGAATATAAACGGAGGTACAGTAAAAGGAACGAAAGGGGTTGCAGCAGCTAGGGGGCCGAAGGGACGCTGCAAGGAACCTTAAGCAATGCCGACAGTGCACCACGTAGCCAGAGCATTCAAATGAAAGGATAAAAGTTTATCCTGTGTCCATTCTATGAAAGATGTCTTCGTTAATGGCAATGCCGAAGTAACTGTTACAATAAATACAAAGAAGGAATAAATTTGATTATAAATGCATTACAACCTCGCCAAAGGATCTGGAATACTAAATTGCAAGTGGAGATTAATATTTACATCCATAAATTATTTAAACTGGACGTCCAATAAAAGAAAGTATACTAGTTGATATATTAAATGTGAATCATGGGTTATAAATATTTTGCTTCATCGAAATCTATTTTTTTTAATAATTTACAATGCTCTGGAGACAAGAGTTCCTCTCTTGCAAATCCGGCTTGTTTTATCGAAGGTAACTTTTTACAAAATGATATATTTTTAAAGAATTATTGAATAGAATAGAATATAGGGTTTGGGCCAAAGGCCAAGCGCTTGAGTGGTGTTGAAGCTGGGTCTCTCCTTCCCGATGTGTAGAGGACTACGACCTTGGCTACATATACGGGAACGTTAAAACCCATAAACCAGGGAACCAGTTACGCCCCATTATTAGCCAAATTCCCCCTCCTACATACCAGCCTGTGAAGAAATTGAATACTGTTGACTCCTTATGTTCCAGATGACCACAGTTTGAAGTCCTCTGCCGAGTTTTTAGAAGCCCTGAAAACGACACCCCCGGAGGAGTTATTGCATCGATGGATGTGGAGTCCCTCTTCACGAACGTCCCCGTGGATGAAACAATTCAGATAATTCTGGATCGTGTTTATAGAGACGACTTCACGCCCCCATTAAACATCCCTGAGCATGCCCTCCGATAACTCCTTGAGATTTGTACAAAAAAAGGCCCCTTTCTCCACCCACAGAGGCCATATGTATACAGAAAACGGTGTAGTGATGGGTTTTCCCCTCGGAGTACTTTTCGCAAACTGCTACATGGGTGCTGTGGAACGTCGGGTATTTGCCAACATCGAGAAGCCGTCTATGTACGTCCGATATATTGACAACACTTTCATCAGCGCCAGCACCTGCGACAAGCCTTCCACGACCACAGCAGACTCAACTTCACCATCGAACATTGCCGTGACCGTCACCTCCCCTTCCTTGACGTCCTCGTCGGGCAACAAGAGGAACGCTTCGTAACACAAGTGTATATGAAACCCACGAACCTGGACATGTGCCTGAACGGCGTGAGCGAGTGTCCAGAGAGATACAAGCTCACTGCAATCAGCGCCTTCATCAGGAGAGTTCTCTCACACTGCTCTTCGTGGAAGGACACGCACACTGAATTACAACGTGTTGCCCAAGTTTTAATTAACAACGGGTATTCCAACCGGGACATCACTAAATGCATTCGCAGAAACATCGATAAATGATATCAGCAGGAGCCTCGCCCCGCCGCCCTTTAAGACGTCACTCTCTTTTACAAGGAAGTATTTCATAAGAAATACAAAGAGGACGAGCGAGCCCTTCGTACCATCATAGAAAGGAACGTCTCCCCCACGGACCCTGCGAAAAAAGTGAAATTAATAATTTACTACAAGAGCAAGAAGACCAGTGGCCTGATTATGAAAAACAATCCAGCCCCCATGGTGAAGGACCCTCTCAAGAAAACTAACGTTGCCTACCAATACAAATGCCCTGTCCAGGAATGCCCTGGCACTTATATTGGTATGACAACTATGCGATTTTCGAAGAGGACATCCTGCCACGCTCAAGAAGGCGCCATCCATAATCATGCTAAAAACGTCCACAATACCAGGATAACTCGGAAGGACATTATTCCTAATATCGGAATTATCGATAAGGCGGCAGACCACCGTCGTCTCCGCCTCTAGGAGGCCCTACACATCGGGAAGGAGAGAACCAGCCTCAACACCACTCAAGAGACTTCAATCCTCCCGACGGTGGCGCGTAGGGCGCCGCCCGCCAGCACCATAGAGCCGATCGAACGGACCAATCAGGTGCCCCTGTCTACCGGCAATGACCTTCCCAATACTACGCTCCCAGTCTCCAGTGTCCGCACGTGAAGAGCAGTGCGAGCTTCTACCTCTGCAAGACGGCTTGACTCAAGGACTTAATCCTCTGTTCAGCCAATGAAAACGCAGCGCTCATCAGACAGAGCACCTGGGACACAATAAATACCACCAAACGACCCCATTCCAACGTCACAGTTCTCTCACTGATCCCACAGTGAGAACAACTTCCTCTCTGGCGAGACCTGCCTGCCGACTGCTGCTGGATCCTGCCTGCTGCTGCTGCTGCCACTGCCGTTTCCCGAGGGCCTCACGACTGCTGCTGCTTCCGCCGCCGCTTCCCGAGGGCCTGCCGACTGCTGCTGCTGCTGCTGCTGCTGCCTGCTGCCTGCTGTCTACTTCCCTCTAGGGGCCGCCACCTGTTGCCACTCTTGCAGAGTAGACTGCCGAAGGGCGCCCTCAGTATCGCCTGCTGCCACTTCTGAAGGCTCTGCCTAATAAATATTGCTGATTTTCAGCCATCTTAGAAGCAAAATATCTTTTGACAATAGAATAAGTCTCTACCTTCACACTGATTAACCTTCCATTACTAACAGACTCTCCTGTGGAAAATCTGGTAGCCGTTGGGGTCTTAAAACTCCAGTTGAAGCAGGACCCAAGAGTCAAAATCTCCCACTCTCTCCGTCTGTGGCAAGTGGCACAGGACCGATAGGCTTGGCGCCTATAAGCCAAGAATCCAGGACAGGGCGATAGGTTTGTTTTGAAAGGAACTGGCATTATAAGCCAAGTGTAAGTTTGTTTGTGTGAGAGAGTAATTGAGATCAGTAAACTGGTCTAAGAGTTTTATTCCCTTCCCTACCTAAAGATCTCCTGACTGTAGGACTTGACTGCTGGGTCGTCTTAGTGCTCTGAGAGACAGTGAGGGATTCCCCAGACTGCCAAACTGCCTGCAGTCCAGTTAAATAGCTACTAATAGGCTAGATAGGGGCCCCCCTCCAAGCAGAAAAGAAATAAAATAAAATAATAATAATAAAATAGTGATAATAATAATAATAATACAATAATAATTAAAAAAATAAAATAGCAATATTTATTATATTATATATTATATTACAATATTATAATATATAGTATAATAATAGTAATAGAATAGTAATAGTAATAATAATAATAAAGTAATAAGAGTAACTAAATATTAACAATAATAATAATAAAGTAAAAAGAGTAATAAAATAGAAATAATAACAATAAATAACATTTAATTACAGTTTCAGGTTCTATAACGTCATTCTTCTACTCGAACTTTCACTTTAACCAGGCACACTGGCTGTCTTTACTCTCCCCCCCCTTTTGACTTGGAAGCACCCCTAAAGATGTCTGGAATGGAACAACAACAGGAACTGGAAGAGACCACCAATATGGAAGCCATAGGAACTGGTGAAGATCAGAGGAAGAAAAGAACAAAGGAGGATGATGATGACCAGGAATGGACCATGGTTACCTCAAAAATGATCAGGAAGCAAGAAAAAAGGACCACCTTCAAGGACAATGCACTGGAGAAAAACTGCACTACAGGAAACCAAGTCAGAGAAAAGATCACCCACTTCTGGGTCATGGCCAGCAACTCCACTGAAGGCTTCAGGGCTATAGCAGCCTTCCAAACCAAATTCAAGAACCTACAATTCCAGGCAAAACCGAACAGGCAGGGTCAATGGACGATCTCGTCCAGGGATTCAAGGACGATAAGCACCCTGAGGACAACCACAGCCATCACCACCAAGGAGCTCAAAGAAGAAAAGACCAAGAAGGCAGTAGTGGTAGGCTACCCACTTGAAATGCCAGAAAGCCACTTGACCAGGGCGAGCAACATAACAGCTGCAGTAAGGATGAAGAATAAGCAAGGCATCCTTACCAAAGCTGTCCTGGTCACCTTTGTGGGGAGTCTTCGGAAGGTATGGGGTAAAAACATACTACCCAGAACCACTCAGGTGTTACAAATGCCAAAAATTTGGACACCACAAAAGCCAATGTCAGGCGAAGCAGGAGACCTGTGCAATATGCAGTAAAAACACCCTACTGAAGAGTGCATTGCAAAACGCAAAGCAGGGGAGACTACTACTCCGAAGTGCCCCAACTGCATCAAGGCGCACATTGCCATGGCCTGGCGATGCCCAGAAAGATTAGCAAGAGTAAACGCCGCTCCACCTAAAGAGGCAATAAAAGAAATGAGCATATCCAGAGGAAGAGCAGCCCAAAAACCCCAGCCCAGAAGAAGGTTTTACACCAGGGAAGAGCTGGAGGAATCCAGGAAGGAAACAGGACCCAGCAAAAAAAGAAACAGCTCCAGGTCTGCAACGAGAAGGCCCACACCCCAGCAAACGAGTCCTCAAGCACCTAAACCGTTGCCAAGAACTATATTCATAAAAACAGTCTATCTCAGGGACAGACTGACAGACTTCTCCAACCACATCATAAAGGGAGACATCAATGCGGAAACCGTTCAAGAGGGCATAGAAGTACTTCTAAAGAGCTTCATTAGAGGAGCTTCCAAGTCCCCCTCCCCCTCTACCTCTATGCAGGAGGCAGCAACCCAAGCCGCAGCAAACCCCGCTCCTCAAACCCCCTCACCTATACCTTCCACATCCTCCCTCAACCCCTCACCTTCCACATCCTCTGACCCAATAACCCCCACTGCTCTCAATTCATCCAACTCATCCTCATCATCACCATCAGTCACTGAATGCATGACAGTTGAAACTGGAAGAACCTACGCACCAAGAGATCCAAGACAGTTCTCCTCAACATACCAATCATGTTGAAAATCGTCAACTGGAATGCTGGTGGAATAAGGACGAAGGCAGCTACACTAATTGCAGTCTGCAAAACAGAAAATGTGGACATCATTCTACTTCAAGAAACCATGCTAACAACTGGGACAAAATTCAGAATAACTGGATATAATGTTTACACAACCCCATGCGTAGGCACGGACAGAGAATGGGCAATTCTCGTCAAGAATACAATCCCAACAGTGAGAACACACAACCCAATCCCCTGTGGCAACAATGTGGAAACCCTAGCAGTGAGAATCACACTGCTAAACCAGAGGATAGACATATAAAACATATATATAAAAATACAGAGAAGAACCAGGAGAACTACAACTCGCACAGCTCTTCGCACATGAAGCAGATCCACCAACAATTATATGTGGGGACTTTAACGCACATCACCCTCTGCTATCATCCCCATCAACCACAAACCAACCTGGAGAGCACATAGCATTCTCTCTAGATGAGTTTGAAGGAGTCTCACTACTCAACTCAAGGCAACCTACACACATAAGAGGAGGCAGATTAGATTTGACATTTGCCACAACAACAATCAGACACCTAACAAGGTGCCAAGTGCACACGACACTAGTAAGCGATCACTTTGCCACAGTAACAGAGTTGGAGATGCAGCAACTACCTCCAATACCGACACCACCTCTGACATGGAACCAAGACCTAGCAGACAGGGTTGTATTTCGTCTAGCCCTCGAAGAGTGGGCAGCACAATACACACCTCCAGAGAACATAGATCAGCTAGAAAAAGATCTAATTGAGGTTATACACAATGCAGTAAACAGGGCAATGGCCATGAGAGTATGAAGAAGAGACCACACCTACAAAGACTCCTGGTACTACTGCCCAGAAGTAAAAAGACTGAAAACCCTACTGAACAGGGTAACAAAAAACTACAGGAAAAGAAGAACTACAGAAAACAGGGAACTGCTACAAGCAGTAAAAAATGATGTTCAACAGCAGCTGCAAGAAATAAGAATTGAAAAGTGGATGGAATGGTGTACAAAACTATCACAGTACACATCTCTCTCGGAGCTATGGAAGTGGCTGAACAGAGTAGCCGGAAAGAAGAGAACACCCGTAGCAACTCACCCTCACCCACTAGAAGAAGCGGAAAGACTGGCAACATCCTTCGCCAACAGGACTAGCTCAGGCAACCTCTCCCCTGAAACAAGAAGAATTCAGGATCAACTAACACCGATTAGATGGGAGGAGATTGATGCGGCCTGCCACAGACCAGATGATACAGACACCCCTTACACAGTAGAGGAACTGAAAGCAGAATTTAAAGTTGGCAGAGACACAGCGCCAGGAGCAGACAGGATAACATACACCATGATCAGTAAAATGGGTCCTGCAGGAGAAACAGCCTTTCTGAGAGTCCTAAAAAAAACACACATTGAACACAAGACCACAAACCTGGCGGCAGCAGGACACGCAGCCAATCCCCAAACCTAAAGATCCAGAGAACCCAAGACCAAACGCATTGGTGTCATGCATTGAGAAAACTGGAGAAAAAATGGTACTAAATAGAATGAAGTACAAGATTAGTCCAATGCACAAGCATATCAGGAAGGAGTCGGAACTACAGAGTGCATAACAGATGTTCTCAGCTACATAAATCAGAAGGAGGCTACAGTAGTCTTCATAGATTTGGAAAAGGCTTTTGAATTAGCCAGTCCAGCAGCAATACTTCAATCAGTAGTAAGGAAGGGAGTCCAAGGACGCTTACTAGCCTGGACAAAAAACTACGTACTGGGAAGGCAGGCCAGAGTAAAATTCCAAGGAGTAATGTCTACATTCCACGACTTTGAAAATGGCACCCCTCAGGAAGGAATTCTGAGTCCATTTCTATTCAACATAATAATGGAGAATATAGCCTCCCTGCAGCTTCCAGAAGGCGTAGAAATCTTTATCTATGTCAACGATGTGTGTGTAGTAGCAAGAGGAGCTGTTATAGTGCCCAAAATGCAAAGGGCACTCAATGACATCAACATTAAATCAAATGAGCTAGGTCTTAAAATAAATATAAATAAAACAAAGGCCATGACAATAAAAGCTCACAGACCGCTGCAACCACTGACAATAGGAGCTGAGCCCATAGAATGGGTAAACAGCTACATGTACTTGGGAGTTGTCATAGACCAGCAGCTAACTTTCAAGGAGGAAATCAAGTACTTGAGAGAAAGAGCAAATGCAAGACTGACCGCCATGAGATGCATGTCATCCCTGAAGGCGGGAGCAAATGAACACATACAAAGGAAGTACTACTTAGCCTGCACCAGAACACTGGTGGACTATGCTGCCCCCACTCTGATAAGGCTGACAGAGGCTCAAAAAGAATCACTGGAGGTCATCATTCAAAACAATGCAATGAGGCTCATGCTAGGAGTACCCACATGGACAAGGCTGTGCAACCTCAGGCTTGAAACTAACTTGGCAAAATTAGGGGATAGGATTGCACAGTGAAATGCAAGCACAATGGCCAAGATGTTCCTCTCAGAAAGAGACTCCATCTCGAGGAAAAGAGCCAGAGAGGAACTTGCTAAACACCCAGAGATTCTAAGTCCGAGCTCCTATGGTAAGAACCAAAGTGACATCAAGAGTCTAGGCATGGCAGAGACACTGTTGCAGCTAGGTCCAGACACAACACAGGGCACACAACATCTACCACCCTGGAAGAAAGACACTGCAATATATAAATACACAAGCCTGCCAAGAGCAAAAGAAGACTGCACAAGAGAAGAGCTAAGACCATAGGGGCACAAACATACTACACCGATGGCACTGTAGATCCTGAGAATCAAACTACGGGAGCTGCAGTATATTCAAGAAACTTCACAGCCTGCTGGAGGACCTCCAACCACGCCTCCACTATGCAGACAGAATTAACAGCAATAAGACAGGCACTGCTGTACTCACTGGAGAATGAAGAAGGGCCTGTAATCATCCACACAGACTCAAAGTCCTCAATGCAAGCCTTGCAACAACAGAAAAATAAAGGGAACAAGGCACTGCTGGCTGGAATTAAAACACTGCTGCACCAGCACAGCGAAAGAGGAAGACCTGTCACCTTAAACTGGATACCCAGTCACATAGGCATTCCAGGCAACGAGAGGGCTGATGAGCTAGCCAAAAGTACAACACACATTGACAGAGTGCAAATACATATACAACCTGCACTGCAACAAATCAAGAATGCAATGAAACCACTCTGCAAAGAAAACTTGCTAAAAGACCATCGTGAGTGGGTAGAAAAGAACTCGCCGTCTGCCAGATGGTATAAGACATCGACTGATCTAGTGCCTCCTCCCATAGACAGGCACACACCAAGAAAACTTGCTGTGATCATCCACAGACTCAGGCTAGGATATAAAGCCTGCTGGGAAATCGTGGAAAACAGTGTCAGACCATGTGAACAGTGTCAAGAAGAAACACAGCAACCACTCCTTTACTACCTGCTGGAATGCAGAGAAACCGCACAACTAAGAGGTTCAGTACAAATTGAATTACTTGGACAAGATGCTGAGCATGCCCAGATGCTCTACAACCTACCTCCACCAAGGTAAATAAACTAAAAGTAACATCAATCACCCTCATCGCATCCCCTCACTGTAAGGCTCTATCCACATCATCCACTATCAATCTTTAAACTTTACCTACCACTGAAATCCTCCCGCAGGGACCCAATGGAGTAAAGGGTTGGACAACCCCACCTGCACAGCTTCTCTAATATTCGAAAGCCTTACATTTCTTCAAACTTCTACTACAATATGACATGATGGCCCTCTCTTACTGACACCATCATCCTTCCCCTGTTCACTCCTATCCCTACAACTAAAAATATTTCCAATTTCATAAAAGTAACAATGAACCTAATGAATCTTTTCAGATCACCTACGGGCCAAACAAGGGAAAGGCCCGTGCCAATAAGAAGTGTTGGCTTAATACAACAACAACAACAACAACCCATTCCAATCAGTTCACGCTCACCTTTCCTTGAAAATGAACCAATGATACAGTTGGAAACGTTGGAATTTATAAACTGTACGGCGACCATACGCCACTTCTGTTGTCTTATCAAATAACTAGTATTTTTATAAGACATTTCCTTAACCAAAATATGAACATCAGCCAGCTATTAGCGAATATCAGCCCTGATGAGAAGAGAATAATAAGAAGAATTGAAAAGACCATATATAAAATCAATTCCACTGATACTGCCATCCTCTTTAACAAAACATGTTTTAGAGAGGGTCCCCTACCTTCAAATAATAATAATAATTATTATTGAAAAAGAAACCCACAAAATCACTTTGTAACTTGTTTATTTCTAAGTATCTACATTTAATTTCACTTTACACCCGAGCACTTTCAGACCCTATCTGTGGCCCATTTTCAAGAGATTTTTGGAATGTCAGGCTGGCCCCTGACTCAGCCTGACATCCCAAAAATCTCTTGAAAATGGGCCACAGATAGGGCCTGAAAGTGCTCGGGTGTAAAGTGAAATTAAATGTAGATACTTAGAAGTAAACACGTTACAAAGTGATTTTGTGAGTTTCTTTTTCAATCTTCAGAAGAAAACTGAAAGAAGTTTTTGTTTGGTTCAATAATAATAATAATAATAATAATAATAATAATAATAATAATAATAGGCTATTTTTTGTATAAGTATTTCCAAAATAAAATACGTATTTACACCAACATCACTGAGGATTTCTTCACCATTTTGGTGATTCGTGCTATTATGAAATTTTTATGAATAATAATAATAATAATATAATAATAATAATAATAATAATAATAATAATAATAATAATAATACCGCTTGATCTTCTCATGGGGGTGGGGCTGCGGTCTCTCACTCTCGCTATACCACCGATCCAACGCTGTTCGGACTTCTTTATTAATAAGTCGATTCGGATACCCGTTATTAACGAGTACCTGAGTGACTCGGCCGAGTTCTTTGTGAGTGTCCTGCCAGGAAGAACAGTGCGTGAGGGCCCTCCGAATGTAGGCCCTGACTGTGGTGTTCTTGAACCGTGCAGGACATTCGCTGTATAATAATAATAATAATAACCCTACGGATTTTATCAGCCCCCTATGATGTTTCAATGTATCTAAGAGAGATACAGCTATTTTTTTAAAAGTACAATTCCACGTACAAAATAAATACTATTTTCAACAAAAACAAATGGAGCGTTTTTCCCTGTCTAACCACAAATGTTTTTATTGAATATTGTACCAAGATTCCGGGAAGATAATTCCAACCTAAACCGAGAGATAAGACGCAGAACATAAACGAATTAAAGATGCAAATCCCAGTTATCGAGTAATCAAGTAACTGACAGAAACGGGTAATAAAATGTTCACAGATATAGCCGTTTTACTGTTAATTAGTGATTCCAGGAACGTCCAGGTATTAAATTATAAATCAGTCATAAAGCATTACCCACAAGGGAAGCTATATACTATATATATATACGATAAGCACACCAGGTATTACTGATAAAAAGGGAGACAACGCAGTAATATCGCCTGGTATATCATCCCTCAGAGGATTGAGAGAAGAAAAAGGTATGTTGATTTTTATCTCAAATACAAGTAAAGGGATTTAATAACAACTGGAGAATGATAACAGATTACATGGCAAACTACCACACATATATAAAAGGGGTTTACAATATTCATAAATATATCATCTTGGATATATATACATCAGATTCAGCGAG
>NC_087208.1:49578889-49581389 GCF_015104395.2 Macrobrachium nipponense | reverse complement strand
CCTTTTTTGGAAAAAAATGCCTCTCGGACGTACATCACGGAGGAAGAGAAGAAGAAGCTACCCGGGCATAAGCCTATGAAAGACAGGCTTACGCTCGCACTTTGTTCAAACGCCAGTGGGGATTGCAAGGTGAAGCCCCTACTGGTGTATCATTCTGAGACTCATTCGAGCCTTCAAGGCCCACAAGGTGCTGAAGGAGAAGCTTCCAGTGATGTGGAGGGCTAATGCAAAAAGGCCTGGGGTAACGAGGCTTTGTTCATGGAGTGGGTTAAATCTGTGTTTTCGGCCCGACTGTGAAGAGTTTTTTGGAAGAGAAGCGCCTCCCCCTGAAATGTCTGCTGGTGTTGACCAACCAATGCCCCTCCCCACCCTCCTGGCCTCGAAGGAGATTATCCTAGCGGAGTATTCCTTCGTTAAGATTCTTTTTCTTCCGCCCAACACCACCCCTCTCCTCCAGCCCATGGACCAGCAAGTGATAGCGAACTTTAAGAAGCTGTACACGAAACATCTTTTCAAGAGATGTTTCGAACATCACCGATACCACAAACTCACCTTGCGTCAATTTTGGAAGGAGCATTTCGACATCGTCATTTGCATCCGACTTCATTGAACCTAGCTTGGCAGGAGGTTTACAGGCGAACCTGAATTCCTCGTGGAGGAAAACTCGGACCTGAGCCGTATCCGCCAAGGACTTCGGGGATTCGACGTGGGCGAAGCTGGTACTGCAGAGTCAGAAACAGTTGATGATCCCGAAACTGTTTTGGAACCAGTCGTGATGAGATCGTTGCACTCGGCAAGTCCATGGGGCTGGTCGTCAACGAGGACGACATCAACGACCTGCTCGAGGAGCACCAAGAGGAGCTTACGACGGATGACGTGAAGGAGTTGAGGCCATGCAACTTAACGTCGTTCAGAGGAGTTCTCTAGCAGCGGCGAGGAAGAGGAGGAGGAGCCTATGACAACGGCAGAAATTAAGGATATTTCTAGGCGCTTTTCATAAAGTGCAATTGTTTATCGAAAAAAAGACACCCCGAAAAGGCTCACACAGGTCGTATGCTTGCGCAGTTCGATGACGTTTGCTTGAGTCGTTTCAGGAACATTGTGAAAAGTAGGAGAAGCAATCTTCCTTGGATCGTTATTAAAGAGGCCTTCAGCATTAGCAGGAGTAAGCAAAAAGGAAGAACCAAGTGATAAAAAACCAGAAAGTTGAAAGCAAAAAGGAAGAACCAAGTGATGAAAAACAGAACGTTGAAAGCGGTGACGAAGTTGAAAATTCTGTAAAAAAAAAAAGAAAAAAAAAAGCGAACGTAAAAGTAAAAGAAAAAAAAAAAGTTTAAAATAGAAAAAAAGAAAAAAAAGTTTACGTAATTTCTAGATTTTTGTAAGTTAAGTGTTACAGTTTTGTTAAGGTGTTTCATAAATTTTAGTTTTATGGTTTCCTTAAATTTTTTTGTGTGTTTTCATAAAGTTAAGTGTACGTACGTACGTACGGTATCTGCCGTTTGTCCTCCTCCTCCTCTGCCGCCACTATCGGAGAGTTAGCCTCACTCGAAAGGTAAGCTTCCACATTTTACATTACAGTAATCAATATTTCTTGTACTAACTATAACACTTTATTTACAGGTTTTCGTTTTATTTTTCTTTTATCTTAATTTAGGTATTGAAAGGTCCAAATTGTTGTAGTATTTCATTGTTTATACGTCAATTTAGCTTTATTATGAAATTTAATGGGGTGTTTTTGGAGGGCTTGGAACGGATTAGCCATTTACATGTAAAATGTGTTCCAAGATACGAAAAACTCATTATACGAAGGCCGCCTCGGAACGAATTACTTTCGTATCTCGAGGTACCACTATATATATATATATATATATATATTATATATTATATATAATATATATATATTATAATATATATGTATATGCATACATAATAAATTCACTCATTACAGGAACTTATCCACTGAACTCTGAGAAACTGAGAGATCACCTGCTGTACATTTTCCTGCTACATTCAGGTTCTGCACATAAAATCACTTTGGACTTTTTTGTTTTCTTGTTTTAAGACGCCTTTCTATGTTAAACACTGGTTTGTCCAACATTTAGTCTACTGCACCTTCAACATTCATTCTTATATTTAAGGAAGGTCAGGGGTTGAAATAACTGTAATGTTTGAGCAAAAGAAAAATTAACCGATCCAATAAGAACTGTTTTTGCATACCTCTCTATGCATCCAATGTTTTTCAAGAATGTTAAGGAGTTAAAATCAATAAGAATCTGCATAGTTTTTTTTTATTTCCAATATCAAATACTTTGGTTAATAGCCGTCTTTAATTATTAATAGTGACAAATTTTATTTAGGTAAAAACATACCACATAACCTCACCTACTGAGTGAGGTGAAAAGGATAATAGCTTACAAACACAATCAGCTGGTAATAAGGTTTCAAAAGTCTGCAAACACTAAAAGCAGCAAGGAAAGGGGATGGTAAGATGCAGGAA
>NC_087208.1:49568889-49571389 GCF_015104395.2 Macrobrachium nipponense | reverse complement strand
GAACAGTTAAGAGCGCAGTTCTAACTCCTAAAATATAAGTACTAAATAACAAAGGACGATCAACGATAAAACGATAATCTTATAGGAACTATAAGAACCCATGCATAATTTCCGATCTTCTTATAGGAACTATAAAGTAATCATATATAATTTTCGATCGTGAGGTTATTTAATAAAATACTCATAATTCATTCACCTCGTAAACTGGTTGGTGTTCGTAACGGAAATATGATCAGACATTACTATACGTGTATACACACACACACACACACACACACACACCACACACACACACACACACACATATATATATATATATATATATATATATATATATATATATATATATATATATATATATATATATATATATATATATATATATATATATATATATATATATATATTATATAATATATATCATATATATATATATATATATATTGCCTAATCACGACCGACACACTTTGTCACTTGATGTGGAGAATAACACTATATATGCATAGGCCTAGCCATAATCCAGTCCTTACAGTGTTACAACTGAATGGGAAATTATAATATATAAAAGTCCACGTAAATATTATTCCTTCTTCGAGTTTCCACATAAAGTAGTTTGCAAGTTAGGTCTACTGGCCTACTCTTGACGCCATATCGCCACCAAAATGCTGTACCTAGACTAAAGTTAACCTCACCACCACCACCACCACCACAACCGCAGCGCAATTGAAACCATAAATTAAGCAGTGGATTTATTCAAAATGCGTAACCGAGGTATCGCTTCTTCGTCTCGAAACAGCCAGTAAATGCAGTCCTCATAAGCCGGGGGCTATTCCATATCTTGTGGATATTGTCTAGTATATTCCTTTTAAACGGCTGGTTTACTCGATAACAGGGGCCGGCGGCCGCTTGGTAACTGCGAGGTGGAGCCATGATATTGGAATTGTGATGAGTTTGGAGTGCTTGCATCGAGCGAGTTTTTATCAAGCAATAACAATGATAATGCTAATAATAATAATAATAATAATAGCGAGAAGTATGAGGTATTATTATCATTATTATTCAAGGGAGATTATACGGCTTGGTGGAAACTCTAGTCTAGTATGCATGTGTTACCTCTCTTTCTCTCTCTCTCGCCTCTGTAGTACCCTATTTTGATTATATATATATATATATATATATATATATATATATATTATATATATATATATATATATATATATATATTAATGGGATTTTGTTTAGAGAAGAATTAATTATTTTCATTTTTTTTCCT
Source organism: Macrobrachium nipponense (assembly GCF_015104395.2). Classification (NCBI taxonomy): domain Eukaryota; kingdom Metazoa; phylum Arthropoda; class Malacostraca; order Decapoda; family Palaemonidae; genus Macrobrachium; species Macrobrachium nipponense. Next base: position 49,570,116 of record NC_087208.1, on the reverse strand, counting down.
TAGGTTACCAGGTAAGAAGCCTTTATTTTTTTATGATTTTGCTTTAATGAATTTAATTTTCGTTTCTGATCACTGTAAGTTTTACAGAATTTATTTCAGTGATTTTATTTAAGTGTAACATATAACGAGTCATCACTCTCTCTCATTCTTCTTCGATACTGATAATCCCTGATCGACAATGGTGTGCAGGGAATGAATAGAAAAACTCGACCATTTTCTTTCCAGCCAAGCATTCATCCTGTCTACAAAAAACACACCTACACACACACACACACACCTACAAATACACCTACATACCTACACCTACACACACACACACACAGGCTCAGAGCCTTAATGAGACTTCAGTCTCAACACTGAGTTATGCTCCCCAATTCTCACAAGGCATAAATCTTGAATAATACAAGCTGAGCCCAGCGTGGCTTTCATAACTCCCTAGAGGGCGGGATGTGGGGGGACTAGGAACAGGCGAATGCGTCTAACTCCTAGGGGATATTACAAAACCGGGAGGAGGAGGAGGACGTGGAAGAATAGGGGGAGGAGGAGGGAGGACCTATTTAAAGGTTTCAATGACAGCGTTTTTCATCGCAAGTGAAAAATGATGTGTCACGGATTTTTCAATATCCAGGGGAAGCATCAAGTGTTATGTAAAAATACAAATGAACCAATAATACCCACGAGAATTCTAAGCAACGGTGGAGATGCAGCGAGCTTGTATAAAAATTGTTCATATAGCCGAATAACGAATTAAATGCTACTACTTTCCATATTCTCCATAAATGAATATAACACGACTGGTGAAATGTGGTTAATGGTGTCGTATGGATGGGACTATTATTATTATTATTATTATTATTATTATTATTATTATATTATTATTATTATTATTATTATTAGTCTTGAAATTCAAGCTTACGAGGAATATGGTGTGCATTTGGAAGAAGTTACAGAAGGTACAGGATATGCAGAAAGAGGTAATCAGTTATTGAAAAAAAGATAAATTAATAAGTGTGTATATATATATATATATATAAGGATATAATTTTATACTAGATAAAAATATATATATATATATATATATTATATATATATTTATTATTAATTTATTTAAAGTAGTGATATCTGTAGTTGGGTAAATCCATTTCAATTTCTCTTACCTTTTCTTACGCTAGTGATATTAGGAAATAGATTCTCTGAAGACTACCCTCCAACTAGATTGGCACTGAA
>NC_087208.1:49546389-49561389 GCF_015104395.2 Macrobrachium nipponense | reverse complement strand
ATATATAGATGTATATATATATATATATATATATATATATAGATGTATTCCTATATATAGATATATATAATATATATATATATATATATATATATATATATAGAATAATTATTTCTATAGATAATATATAGATAGTATATATATATTATATATATATATATATAATATATATAATATCCTATATATATATCTATAAGATCTATTATATCTATAATATATATATCTAGATATATAGATCTAATAGAATATATAATATATATAATATATATATATATATATTAATATACGTATATATCTATGTATTATATAAATATATAGAATATATATATAATATCTATAGATCTATATATCTATATATCTAAGATATATAATAAATAGATATAATATATCTATATATTATAATATAATATATATATATATTATATATAATATATTATATATTATATATATATTATATTTATATATATATATAATATATATATTATTTAGCTATAAGTATAATACTATCTATATATTATATAGATATATTTTGTATAAATATATATATATATATATAAATATATATAATATAATTATATATTATATATATATAATCTAATATATTATATATATATATATAATGAATATTTTATCACATCACCGTGATTCATATAAATCATTCGAGCTACAAATGTCCTTTAATATCTAATTCGCTCTACCTCGGAATTGATATATTTTTCATATATGTACCGAGGGGGGAATTTTAGTTGATAATAATTTCGTACCCCCATGGGATCGAACCACCGTCCTGTTGGAACGAAATCAGGATCGGACAGTGACGCTACCGAAACGGCTATAAGAGAGGCTAAAGGTTTATATATATGTACATATATATATTATATATATTTATATATATATATATATATATTATATATATATATGTACAGATATATATATATATAATTATATATATATATATAGATATATTATATGATATATATAGTAGATATAGTATACATATGTACTATATATATATAATATATACTGACATATATATATATATATCCTATGATATATATATATATATATATATATATATATATATATATATATAATTTATAGATATATATATAGTAATAGATATATATATATGTGTATATATATATATATATATATATATATATATATATATATATATATATCTTTCACGTCAATGCAAGCATCCACGTATCAAACTCGTTCTGTCCACGAAAATATACACATACATTTGATAACATAAACTCCTTGTATCCTAATACACATACGCACACACACACACACACACACACACACACACACACCAACGAAATCAAGACTACAAAACCAACCCTGACATTTACTGGACCAGGCTTCAGCATCCGAAAATCGAGAGAGAGAGAGAGAGAGAGAGAGAGATCCAATTTCAACAAAAGGCCAGGATATGGATTAGGCTCCGAGTCAGATCACGTCGGTAACCTTTACGTATCCGCTGCCACCGATCTGAAGGCGTGTGAGTATTAACATTTCTCTCTCGATCGCTGTCAGAGAGAGAGAGAGAGAGAGAGAGAGAGAGAGAGAGATAGTCAGTCGTAAATATCTGTCCATGGATGGTGTCTTTCGCTTTTCACGGGTTTTCAATTCTTGAGTTTTATACAGATTTTACAGAAGATAGTTTAATTGAGAGAGAGAGAGAGAGAGAGAGAGAGAGAGAGAGAGAGTTGAGCGAGAGGATAAAGAGAGAGAGTATCGTGTATCCTGTCCATGGATGGTGTCTTTCGCTTTTCACAGGTTTCCAATTCACGAGTTTTATTCAGATTTTATAGAAGATATTTTGAGAGAGAGAGAGAGAGAGAGAGAGAGAGAGAGAGAGAGAGAGAGAGAGAGAGAGAGACCTTACCTTACCTTTCACACCTTACATCTTGTTCGGGTTGCCCCAGGTCCCTCAGTGTGAGGCACCTCTAATGTCTACCAGAGAGTTGCTGGTGCATCTTCCGGTATATTTTGCATCTTCAAATCTTAGATGGTCTGGGATGCAACTTAGATATTTGTCTAGCTTATTCTTAAACACATCTACGCTCACTCCTGAAATATTCCTCAGATGAGCTGGCAACGCATTGAATAGACGCTGCATTGTCGATGCTGATGCGAAGTGGATTAATGTCCTGTGTGCTTTCCTTATTTTTCTTGGTATAGTTTTGGGCATTATTAATCTACCTCTGCTTCCTCTTTCTGATATTTTTAGCTCCATGATGTTTTCGGCAATTTCCTTTATCTGTTTCTATGCCTGAATTATCATGTAGCGTTCTCTTCTCCTTTCTAGACTATATAATTATAAGGATTGTAGTCTTTCCCAGTAGTCAAGATCCTTAACTTCTTCTATTCTAGCTGTAAAGGACCTTTGTACACTCTCTATTTGTGCAATATCCATTTGATAGTGTGGGTACCATATCATATTGCAATATTCAAGTGGACTACGAACATATGTTTTATAAAGCATAATCATGTGTTCACCTTTTCTTGTTTTGAAGTGCTGTAACAACATTCCCATTTTTGCTTTACATTTTGCCAATAGAATTGCTATTTGATCATTGCATAACATGTTCCTATTCAACATCACACCAAGGTCTTTAACTGCTTCCTTATTTGTGATTGTCTCATTATTAGGTCCCCTATATGCATATAGCTTTCCTTCTCTGTCTACATAATTTACTGATTCAAATTTATCAGAGTTAAATACCATCCTATTTACCTCTGCCCAATCATATACTCTGTTAAGGTCTCTTTGTAGCACGTTCCTATCTTCATCACAAGTAATTTCTTTACTTATTCTTGTGTCATCGGCGAAACTACTCACTACCGAGTCCTTAACATTACTGTCTATGTCTTCAATCATAATAACAAACATTAATGCAGCTAACACCGTACCTTGTGGCACACCGGATATTACCTTAGCTTCATCCGATTTCTCATCGTTTGCATTAACTATCTGTTTTCTATTGTGTAAAAATTCTTTTAACCATCTTCCTACTTTATCCACTATATTATATTTTCTAATTTTCTTCGCTAACATATTATGATCTACCTTGTCAAAAGCTTTTGCAAAGTCTAGATAAACCACATCTGTTTCATTTCCGCTTTTCATATTTTTGGATATGTTCTCACGGTGGACTAACAGTTGGGTTTGTGTACTTTTTCCGGTTACAAACCATGTTGCCCTATATTAAACAAATTATTTTTCATTAAATGTTTCAGAGTATTTTTCTTCATTACCTTTTCATGCACTTTCATAATATGTGATGTTAGACTTACAGGCCTATAATTAATTGTCTCTAGTCTTGATCCACTTTTGAAAGTAGGGATAATGTATGCTAATTTGTGCTCATCATAAACCTTGCCTTTATCTACACTTTCTCTTAATAATATTGCAAGTGGCTTTGCGATAAAATGAACTACTTTCTTTAACAAAATAGCAGGGACACCATCAAGACCTGCAGCAGCTCCATTTTTAATTTCATTAATAGCCTGCGCAATATCAGCTTCATTAATATCTATGTCTGCTAAATATTCACTATTTTCATCCCTTACTTCTATATCATTATCTTCATTATCAATTCTAGGAGTGAGTTCTCTCTTATATCGTTCTGCCAGTATGTTGCATATTTCTTTTTTTTCATTCGTTAATCCTCCTTCAATTCTTAGAGGGCCTATTTCTATTCTTCTTTTATTTATATTTTTTGCATACGAGTACAATAGTTTGGGGTTTTGCTTGATATTTACTAGGGTTTTTTCTTCCAAGTCCCGTTTTTCATTTTCTTTTTTATTGCATAATCTTTTGTTCGGCCTTTTCTATCTTACTTTTTAGTTCGACCACTTTCCATGCATTTTTTCTTTTGCAAGACTTTTTTTTCCACTTTCTGATTTTCTGGAACAAGATCCTTCTGTCTCTTGGTATGCATGACTGATGTTTACTATTTTTCTTCTGTATATATTTATCCACTATTTTCTCTATTTTATATAATATCTCCGTATTTACCCTTATGTCATCACTTACGAAAATGTTATCCCAATCTTTGTTTAATTCTTCATTTATTTCTGACCATTTTATATTTTTAGTGTAGAAGTTGTATTTTCCATATCCTTCCCACTTTTTCATTTCTTGATTATCTCTGTTTTCACTTGCTTTGGAATGGACTGTTAACTCTATGACATTATGGTCTGAAATACTCACATTATAAACTATTATTTCTTTAACATAATTCACCTTGTTCACAAATACTAGGTCTAAAGTATTTTTCTTTCTTGTTGGCAGGTGATTTATTTGTTGAATGTTGTATTATAGTAGCACATCTAATAGCTTTTCGAATTGCCTTTTATCTTCTGCACTACTATTACTCTCTTTTTTATATGTATAACTACAACCACAATCTCCTATTCGTTCTCTCCAGTCTACGAAAGGAAAGTTAAAGTCTCCGGATAAGAGAATAGTCCAGTCCTTGTGATTTCTACATATATCATCCAATTTTTTTTTATTACTGTCTCAAACTCTTTAGTATTAGGGGGTCTATATATTACTATGATCATTAATTTTTCAGATTCAAATTCTACCGTTATTAGTTCACATTCTGAGTTACTATATATCTCATATATTTTTCCTTCTTTTTTTGTCTTTCCCAAAGAGAGAGACCTTACCTTACCTTACAGACCTTACATCTTGTTCGGGTTGCCCCAGGTCCCTCAGTGTGAGGCACCTCTAATGTCTACCAGAGAGTTGCTAGTACATATTCCGGTATATTTTGCATCTTCAAATCTTTGATGGTCTGGGATGCAACTTAGATATTTGTCGAGCTTATTCTTAAACACATCTACGCTCACTCCTGATATATTCCTCAGATGAGCTGGCAAAGCATTGTATAGACGCTGCATTATCGGTGCTGGTGCGTAGTGGATTAATATTCTGTGTGCTTTCCTTATTTTTCCTGGTATTGTTTTGGGCACTATTAATCTACCTCTGCTTGCTCTTTCTGATATTTTTAGCTCCATGATGTTTTCGGCTATTCCTTCTATCTGTTTCCATGCCTGAATTATCATGTAGCGTTCTCTTCTCCTTTCTAGACTATATAATTTTAAGGATTGTAGTCTTTCCCAGTAGTCAAGGTCTTTAACTTCTTCTATTCTAGCTGTAAAGGACCTTTGTACACTCTCTATTTGTGCAATATCCTATTGATAGTGTGGGTACCATATCATATTGCAATATTCAAGTGGACTACGAACATATGTTTTATAAAGCATAATCATGTGTTCACCTTTTCTTGTTTTGAAGTGCCGTAACAACATTCCCATTTTTGCTTTACATTTTGCCAATAGAATTGCTATTTGATCATTGCATAACATGTTCCTATTCAACATCACACCAAGGTCTTTAACTGCTTCCTTATTTGTGATTGTCTCATTATTAGGTCCCCTATATGCATATAGCTTTCCTTCTGTCTCCATAATTTATTGATTCAAATTTATCAGAGTTAAATACCATACTACCTTTACCTGCCCATCATATACTTTGTTAATGTCTCTTTGTAGCGCGTTCCTTTCTTCATCACAAGTAATTTCTTTACTTATTCTTGTGTCATCGGCGAAACTACTCACTACCGAGTCCTTAACATTACTGTCTATGTCTTCAATCATAATAACAAACAGTAATGCAGCTAACACCATACCTTTTGGCACACCGGATATTACCTTAGCTTCATCCGATTTCTCATCGTTTGCAATAATTATCTGTTTTCTGTTGTGTAAAAATTCTTTTAACCATCTTCCTACTTTATCCACTATATTATGTTTTCTAATTTTCTTCGCCAATATATTATGGTCTACCTTGTCAAAAGCTTTTGCAAAGTCTAGATAAACCACATGTTTCATTTCCGCTTTTCATAATTTTTGTATATGTTCTCACGGTGGACTAACAGTTGGGTTTGTGTATTTTTCCGGGTACGAAACCATGTTGCCCTATATTAAACAAATTATTTTTTTATTAAATGTTTCACAATATTTTTCTTCAAGTTTGGTTCTTTTCATTACCCTTTCATACACTTTCATAATATGTGATGTTAGACTGGCCTATAATTACTTGCCTCTAGTCTTGATCCACTTTTGAAAGTAGGGGGTACTATATGCTAATTTGTGCTCATCATAAATCTTGCCTGTATCTACACTTTGTTTTAATAATATTGCAAGTGGCTTTGCGATAAAATGAATTACTTTCTTTAACAAAATAGCAGGGACACCATCAAGACCTGCAGCAGCTCCATTTTTAATTTCATTAATAGCCTGCACAATATCAGCTTTATTAATATCTATGTCAGCTAAATATTCACTATTTTCGTCCCTTACTTCTATATCATTATCTTCATTATCAATTCTAGGAGTGAATTCTCTCTTATATCGTTCTGCCAATATGTTGCATATTTCCTTTTTTTTCATTCATTAATCTTCCTTCAATTCTTAGAGGGCCTATTTCTATTCTTCTTTTATTCATCTTTTTTGCGTACAAGTATAATAGTTTGGGGTTTTGCTTGATATTTTGCTAGGGTTTTTTCTTCCAAGTCCCGTTTTTCATTTCTTTTGATTGTATAATCTTTTGTTCTACATTTCTATCGTACTTTTTAGTTCGATCACTTCCATGCATTTTTTTCTTTTGCAAGACCTTTTTTCCACTTTCTGATTTTCTGGAACAAGATCCTTCTGTCTCTTGGTATGCATGACTGATGTTTACTTTTCTTCTTGGTATATATTTATCCATTATTTTCTCTAATATTTTATTTTATATAATCTCCGTATTTACCTTTATGTCATCACTTACGAAAATGTTATCCCAATCTTTGTTTAATTCTTCATTTATTCTGACCATTTATATTTTTAGTGTAGAAGTGTATTTTCCATATCCTTCCCACTTTTCATTTCTTGCTTATCTCTGTTTTCACTTGCTTTGGAAATGGACTGTTAATTCTTTGACATTAATGGTCTGAAATACTCGCATTATAAACTATTATTTCTTTAACATAATTCACCTCGTTCACAAATACTAGGTCTAAAGTAATTTTCCTTTCATGTTGGCAGGTGATTTATTTGTGAATGTTGTATTTAGAGCATATCTAATAGCTTTTTCGAATTGCCTCTTATCTTCTGCACTACTATTACTCTCTTTTTTATATGTATAACTACAACCACAATCTCCTATTCGTTTTTTTCTTCCAGTCTACGAAAGGAAAGTTAAAAGTCTCCGGATAGAGAATAGTCAAGTCCTTGTGATTTCTACATATATCATTTTCCAATTTTTTATTATTGTGTCAAACTCTTTAGTATTAAGGGGGTCTATATATTACTATGTTCATTAATTTTTCAGATTCAAATTCTACCGTTATTAGTTCACATTCTGAGTTACTATATTTCTCATATATTTTTCCTTGTTTTTTTGTCTTTCCCATATATTGCGGTTCCCACTTGATTCCTAATTTTTCTATCCGATCTATAAGTTTGGAACCCTTTTATTTGATCGTCATTACCAGTCTCTTGGAATACCCAGTTTCACTTATTATTCATTATATCTATTTTCTTTTCAATTTGGGTTAGTTCTTCTAAGTACTCCATTTTTCTTTTTGAGTTACTCGTAACTAAACCCATCACATTCATCACTATGATGGTTTGCGTGTTATCTCCTTCATTTAATATGGGTAATAATAAGGATTTTCCCACATCTCTTTCCTGTTCTGGTATGTTGTTCTTTTCTTCATTTCCAGAAATTCTGACATTAAAATATCCAACTTTTCTATAATATTTGATCTTCCTTCATTATAATTATTCATTTTGTGTCTGATTCTGCAATTTTCTCCGTATCTGCAATATCTCTTAGCATCGTGCATACAGTATTTATCTATTGAGCTGTAGTATCTTGGGAGCTGACGGCTTGGAAACATTATTTGCTGACACTCCATATCACGGTGATGGCTTGCTTTTTTCCTTCACCTCATATACTTTGTTCCACTCTTTATTTCTTTCTTTCCTATTTTGGATTCTATTATTTAATTGATTATTTAATTGATTTTGATTCATGGCCTACAGGGCGTGCAATATTTAATTTTTTACATTTTTTGCCGAACTTACATCCTTTTCCTTCTTTTAGGTTTTTGCATATTTTTGGATGTAGGTCTCTGCAATCATCCTCATAGCTGTCTAGGTATGCACATTTACCGTAGATTTCATAGTTGTGACATACCTTGGGATTTTTGTAGTAACATCTTTCTCAGAATCTGCAATTCCCTTTTTTCAAAAGGGTGCAGAGTTTGTCTTTCTTGTCTATTTTTTCCTCTTTCCCATCAGTGTGCAGATCTGGGTAGAGCCTCTTCGGGATTTTATTTTGTGTTGTCATGTCGTAATTCATTTCATCGTGTGTACACTGCTTGATTGCCTCATATGTAGTATTAATGAGTATCTCGGCATCCATACTCTTATCTTGTTCTTTGTTTTCCTTATTTTTTTTCTGTCATTTCAGTTTTGTATTCTTCTCTTCCGAGAGAGAGAGAGAGAGAGAGAGAGAGAGAGAGAGAGAGAGAGAGAGAGAGAGAAGGTTTACGATAACTGGCAGAACATTTAGTTTGGATCAGATTTTATAGATGTATTAATTAATTAATTAATTAATTAAGAGAGAGAGAGAGAGAGAGAGAGAGAGAGAGAGAGAGAGAGAGAGAGAGAGAGAGAGGCCAATACGCGGTTTCTTGAAAAAAATAACCCGCTTCGTCTATTGACTTCAGAAGCAAATTCGGGACCTGGTTATTACTCGACTGTGGTGAGTCGCCAGCGGGGGCAGATAAGGTCGTGGGGTAAATAGATACCTCACCTTGGCATAATTATTGATACCTTAGGGGCTAATACCTGAAGCCAGAGGAGCTCATCTCATATCTCCTTGAAAGTCTCCGTCTTATAACCGTAAAGATCTTCTTTAAAGTCTGTCGTTATCTTCTCTTCAAGTTTGTCTGTGTGTGTGTGTGTGTGTGTGTGTTGTGTGTGTGTGTGTGTGAGAGAGAGAGAGAGAGGAGAAGATGAGAGAGAGAGAGAGTCAGCGTATATGTCCAGGAGTTTTGGATCTTTCTTTTCACGGGTTTCAATCTTGGATTTTTAACAGATTTTAATAGAAGAAGTTTAATTGAAGGAGAGAGAGAGAGAGAGAAGAGAAGAGAGAAAGAGAGGACGACGGTTTTTTTAAATATCCTGTCATGAATTGGTGTCTTCCGCTTTTCACCAGTTTCCAATTTCACGTTTTGTTTTATTTCAGATTTTATAGAAGATACTTTGGCAAAGTTAATCAATGTACTTTGCATACGCACGCACGCACACGCGCGCACATACACACATACATATACACACAAAAAGAAAACGCACACTCATATATATCCAGTATGGCGTCAGTACATAAAACCTACGAGACACATCGAATAAGCAAATGGTTTCCTCAGCAAATCATCGTCGCCTTAATATTATTAATTGTATATATCCATTTTATTCCCTCCCTGCCACCCTACCTCGACCCTGCTATCAATATGACAGTTTAAACGTCAATAGCGCTGACGTTATTGTCAATATCATGGACGGGGATTGACAGCTTGTGGCTGGGAGAATCATGCTGATTAGCCAACCGTATTAGAGAATGTTTGACCTGTGAGATTGTTCCACATAATGGGATTCATCTTCTGAATACCAATAATGATAATATTACCCCTAATACAATTCTCCTATTATTTTAATAATTTTCTTTCGTTTTTATGTATTTGTTAATTTATCTTCTTTTTAACAAATAACTGATCGACTCTTTCTGTAATAATAATAATAATAATAATAATAATAATAATAATAATAATAATAATAATAATAATAATAATAATAATGCTAACAGCGGCACAAGACCAAGCCCTAAGAACCAGATATGTCCAAAGAACGATGGATGGGAATAACATCTCGCCCATATGCAGGGAGTGTAATATGAAAAACGAGACCATAAACCACATAGCAAGCGAATGTCCGGCACTTGCACACAGAACCAGAAGCATTATAAAAAGAGGCATGATTCAGTAGCAAAGGCCCTCCACTGGAGCATATGCAAGAAACACCAGCTATCTTGCAGTATGTAATAAGTGGTATGAGTATCAACCTGAGGGAGTGATAGAAAACGATCAGGCAAAGATCCTCTGGGGGGACTATTGTTTCAGAACAGATTGGGTGATAACGTGCCGATAGACCAGACGTGACGCTGATGGACAAAATCAAGAAGAAAGTATCACTCATTGATGTCTCAATACCATGGGACACCAGAGTAGATCAGGAAGGAAGAGAAAAAATGTATAAGTACCAAGACCCGAAAATAGAAATAAGAAGGATATAGAAAGATATGGGATATGCCAGTGCAAATTGTACCCATAATCATAGGAACACTAGGAGGCACGATCCCAAGATCCCTGAGAAGGAACCTGGAAAAACTGTAGATGCCGAAGTAAGCTCCAGGACTCATGCAGAATAGTGTGATCCTAGAAACGGCGCATATAGTGAGAAAAGTAGTGATGGACTCCTAAGGAGGCAGGATGCAACACGGAAGCCCCCTACACTATAAAAACCACCCAGTCGAATAGGATGACTGTGATAGACAAAATAATTAATAATAAAAAAATGGTCCCACATACTGTTTTTATATTGTTACACGGTATGGGTTTAAATTCTATTACACACACACACACACACACGACAAAAGGGAGAGTTATTTCACATGCAATTTTGTTTCCAATCAATCTCGACAACGAAAAGGACAAACAAAGCCTTCTCTCCCTCTGGGCCTAATTATAATTACACGTAAATCAGCGACAAATCGATCTGAATCGTAAAGAGTTCATTAACTCAATTATGAAAAGAGGGTCTTAATGCCCACAACCCCCCTCCTTGAATCAGCCTTTCTCAACCATCCCCCCCCACCCCACCCCAACAACCTAACCTCTCCACCACCACCAAATGAAGTCTTAATTAACTCCATTAATGAAATCCCCCGATATTCTGATAATAATTATTGATGTTGCTTTAGGCCAGCGATGGCGGCGGCGGCGGCGGCGGTGGTGGTAGTGGTGATTCTCAGCTTCCGGAGAAAAAAGGAGACAACAAATTAGGCTGTGACGGGAATTAAGTAGTGGTTCTCGGGATAAGCATCAGCAGCGGTTCTCAATTAAGTATAGTGGCTCTCATGGAGGGGGGGCTTCTTAAAATCTACGGTTACTTTAGACTACAGGGAGGGAAGTGGGGGGGGGGGGGGGGGGGGAAGGGAAGGGTAGGCTTTGCGCTGACCTATGTAGACTGTCGAAAGAAGTTTAGTATTAATGTTTATTTTGAAGCGCCCATATCATGGAGATGGATTACTGTGTACGTATGTATGTATGTAGTACATATAGAAAGTATGTATAAACATATATATATATATATATATATATATATATATATATATATATATATATACATATATATATATATATATATATATATATATATATATATATATATATATATATATACACATATATATATATATGTATATATATATTATATATATATATCTATATATATATATATATATATATATATATATATATATATATATATATAGCACACAACACACACACACACACTATATATATATATATATATATATATATATATATATATATATATAATATATATATGATACAGGCAGGACACCTAATCAGTCAGATACACGAAGATAAGAGGGCAGTGGAAACTGACTGGTACCATAAAAACATATGTATCTATTATATAATTTATTTGTATTTATAATCCGCAATATTTTGTTCTTTTATTACAATCTTGAAAATGAGTAGTATATGTATGTATAAATATATATTATACATATGTGTGTGTTTGCGTATAAGGAGTGCTCTCGTGAAAGTGGCCAACCTAGAACAACCCAGATCTCTCTCTCTCTCTCTCTCTCTCTCTCTCTCTCTCTCTCTCTCTCTCTCTCTCTCTCTCTTTTGCTTGGGGAGTGGTTTCCTTCAGTGTTGCCATAGAAGCTTAACGGCGTATTAATTGCGTTACTGCACGCCCACCAAAACCCATTACCTCCCCGTGTAACCTAATTCCAAGGACTCTAGGATTTTGCTGGAGGTCCTGCGCCCTCGCCCCCTCTCCACCCTTTCCTAAACCCACACATTCACTGCAGTTTCGTCCTTAAAACCTCCTCCCTGCTGCTCCTGCAGCGGCTTCGAAATCCCCGAGTCTATTCCGTCATTGGGTTGATTCTCTTCTGCCATGACTGAATTTCCTCCCTTTAAACAACTGGTTTGATTTGGGTGTAGAATGACCTTCGTAAAGTCGTGTTATTATTGAACTCCTGTTCTCTACTTTTCCCTCTGGTGTTCTTTCACGGCCCTGGGGTTGTTCTTCCTTCAACAACAACAGCAACAACAAGGCAATGGTCCCTGTGGTAGGCTTGTTCCATATGAATAGGGTTCATCTTCTGGATAATAATAATAATAATAATAGTAATAATAATAATAATAATAATAATAATAATAATAATAATAATAAATAACCCCTGTTATTTCTTTCTAATGAACACCATAATATTCTTTAGAAGCTTGAATTTCAAGTCAATGGTCTCTGTGGTAGGGTTGTTCCGTATGGATGGGGTTCATGTTCTGAATAATAATAATAATAATAATAATAATATAATAATAATAATAATAATAATAATAATAATAATAATAATAATAACTGCTACAAGTAACTGGTGTTGTTTGTCTGGGTTCTTTATGCTTACAGTGATGATGATATTAAACCCATACGTTTTTTGTTATCATCTCCGACGGCCCCCCCTCCCCCGCCTTGAATATGTCAGCAAGCTAAGTCAGTACGCATCAAAGGACACCTTACTTCTACGTCACTATTCAAAGCTATTGTTTCTTGATCCAGAAAGATTGAAAAGGAAAGAGGTCTATGATCTCGGACACGTCGAAAAAATATAATTTTAATTCATCTTCATAAAAACACGGTGGGATATGAATTTAAGCAAGAAGCCAATAACAGCTATGACCTATACGACGAGGTCATTCAGTGCTGAGAGTTGAAACTGAGAGTAAAAAAAGGTTTGAAAGATGTATCAGGAGGAAAGTAAGATGGAAGTAAAAGAATATGAACGGAGGTTCAATCAGAGAAATGAATAGGGTCGCAGCTAGTGGCCTAAGGGACTCACCCCTCACTACGGGAGACAAAAATACATCTGAACGTCTAATTTGTTGACTGAGATGTATCCTTGTATAACTAATATTCAACTAATATTCTATTTCGCCTTTCCTTCAACAGCCCTCGGGCAGTTCTTTTGAATAACCGAAGACTGTTTCCGCTTCTTCTGCGGAATAAATCAGCCGTTTGTCGTACGACGACGAGAATCCATATCCGCTCCTTTTCTCAAATAAACCAGTTTATTTACGTTTGGAATCATTCCGAACGAACTGCTTCTATTCCTAACATTCCCATTCGTCATTACGTTTCCCCTCGAGTGATACATAGACAAAAAAAATACCCACTTCTGGTTTCTAACTCTCAAAAATTCCAAATCGGTTACGCCTTAAAAAAAAATCCTGTTGGGAGTTTTCGCTTCGTGGAGGTAATACCAGGAATGTTGTTTTCCTTGTAAACATAATTATAGCCATATTTTTTCCCCAACCTTCTGATAGAGTATAGGAACATATTTGTTATGGTTATTTTTCTCTGTTGATACTGTTACCGGGAAATATTATTCCGGAAGGTTTTGATAAAAAAACCTGAAATCAAGAACTGAGATTGAAGTCATACTCGACGCTTCGACGCTGGGTTGCACTCAATATTTAAAAGGAGAGTGAATGGTTGGGGATATGGTGCTATAAAATACAGATAATCCTTCTATTTGTGTATTGTTTACGTATAAAAAGTAGTTTTTTCTTATAAACTTTCGATACTAGATCATAGCTTTCTTTATTTTTCTACCGATCGCCAAACAATCCCCAACTATCCGAAGCTGACATAAACTGAAAGTGATTTATATTGCAGTGAAACGTCATGACACTCTTACTCTCTCTCTCTCTCTCTCTCTCTCTCTCTCTCTCTCTCTCTCTCTCTCTGTGACAGTGCTCCCTTAATTCATATTTAAAAAAAAGGAATTTCCTTAACCCTCACATCATCATTCACATACAAGAAATGGCGAATGAAATCCCATAGTACAAAAAATAATATCAACTGACTAAACTCGGCAAATAACAACGGAGACTCTCTCTCTCTCTCTCTCTCTCTCTCTCTCTCTCTCTCTCTCTCTCTCATTGAACGCTTGTACAGATAAACTGATCGGGCGTTAGGCTTAAGACAGCGTGATATCCCTGACAATAACAGCGATATGTGTCATAATAAATGACGAGGCAGCCGTCACTGGGTTACCTCAGAGAGAGCGAGAGAGAGAGGAGAGAGAGAGAGAGAGAGAGAGAGAGAGAGAGAGAGAGAAGAAGGGGGGGGGGGGGGGTGGGGGGGGTCGTTGGGGCGTTGCTACCTCCGGCCAAAAGGCCATTCTTACTTATCTACAGAAAGTAATCTGGGAAAAAGTTTAATTTGCAGAGAGAGAGAGAGTGAGAGAGAGAGAGAGAGAGAGAGAGAGAGAGTATTTGTATTCCTCTCTATTCTTGTATTCATACATTCATACACGCTGCGTAGTATTCAAGGTTTGTTGACATATCTAGAAATGAGCATCCAAGTAGTCTCTCAATGCATTAGTAAGTAGAGAGAGAGAGAGAGTACAAGGAGCCCAAAACTGAAGAATTCAAAACCACGCAGGAATGAAAATGGGGGAATCGCGAGAGAGAGAGAGAGAGAGAGAAAGAAACGAAACGGAGAAAGGGGAGAGTGAGAGTTGGATGAATGATGGAAACAAACAGA
>NC_087208.1:49505180-49540180 GCF_015104395.2 Macrobrachium nipponense | reverse complement strand
TGTGTGTGTGTGCAGAGAGAGAGAGAGCTACGGCATAAAAGCCTATGAACCATCACTGAGAGACGGTATCTAATTTTACTCTCGACTATATTTACAAAAGTGACTACAAATATTCCCCGTGTGTGTGTGTGTGTGTGTGTGTGCGCGCGCGTGTGTGTGTGTGTGTGCGTGCGTGTGTGCAGTGCAGCCAGACCCGTGAATCAATCTATATTTGCATAGCTTTTGGAATCCAACTGAGCGAAACCCTGGCAAACTGAACAGGACGCTCGCGCTTAGAGAGAGAGAGAGAGAGAGAGAGAGAGAGAGAGAGAGAGAGAGAGAGAGAGACTAAAATGAAACATAGGAAAGGGAGATCAGTTATCAGAAAAACAGATAAATAAATAAATAAATAAATGAATGAATAAATAAATAAAAGTGTAAATAAATAAATAAAAATACATAGTATATAGGAAGCGTACCGTATCAATGGCATATGCAACAACCAACGCTACCTGCTGCAATCAATTTTTAGATTGCACAATTGACTGCATCTTTGCTGCATTGGATCTCTCATTCGTGAACGTGATATCTCCAATTAGCATTATGAGATACATCTCAGCCTTTCTTAAATAATATACCATTTGTCGCCTAAGAAACACAGAGGCAGAATAATAATAATAATAATAACAACAACAATAATAATAATAAATAATAATAATAATAATAATAATAACTTTCCTCAGTCTACTCCAGGTCCTACTCAGCTTGGGTTAAATGAGTACCTATCCCTTGATGGGGTAGGGTCCAGCTATGGGTGAAATAGCAAAACTCAGCAATGAATGAAAGAAATGAAAGGAATCAACAACAACGACGTAAATGGAACCTCTGGCAACAGAGGAGCTTCGGGGGGGTCCGGCAACCAGGTATTCAACCCGATTGAAGGGGAAGTACGGTCCAGGTACTTTGGAGGGTCCGTACATAACCCAAGCAACTGATCACCAAATAACGAAAGTAATCAACAGCCCTGAGATTGGAGCTACAGTAGGCAAAAGGAAGAAAATGGTCAAAGAGAAGAAAAGAAACAATAAGGAAATTGGGTGGAGATTGCTACCATCAGAAGCAACCCGACGGAGGAGATGATATAGAAGAAGATTGATACCAACATCTTGGAATTGAGGAGGAATAACACCCCCCAAACAAGAGCAAGGAGGCTGGCAGGACCAAGTAAGGAACAATAAAGAAAAAGAACTGGCCTCTCCCCAACCCTAGCGAAAGGAAGAACTGGAAAGGGAAATGTCCACACGACAACGAATTACACGAAGACGAACTGGGGAGAGACGATGCCACAGAAGACGACAGGGAGGATGAAGTGTCAAACAACGACACACGAAGAAACACCGACGAAGTAAAGCAGAGATGGACGGAATGGTAGTAGAAACGATTATTAACAATGGATGGAGCCAGATACAAGAGAAGAACTAAAGATTCCCTTTCCCATGAACAGCCTACAACACCAAGAAATTAAAGGGAGAAAACAAGTGAGGTCCAATGGAACTACATGGGACCTAATTAACACCACCTGCCAGTATCACAGAAACAAATAACTTGACGTATGCAGGCGCAAGATTAGTAGCAGAACTGATGGGGAATTCGAACACCAACACCCACCACCGTCACAACCAACCCGACAGAAACCCAAAACAGCAACCTCCTTGGAAAAGGTCGCCCTGGGAAAAGCTAAATCATGGGTGTGATGAATCTGACTTGAGTAAACTGAAAAGGAGATGCTGAAAAAATGGCTAAAAGAACAAGAAAAGCCAAGGGGAGGAACTCAACGAGAAATACAAAGTACAATAGAGGGGAGGGGACTAAACAACACAATAGAAGATGTAAAACAGAGGCTTAAGGGGTAAACCAAAGCACCAAGATCCAACGGTACATGAAAGCAGGCAATGAAGGGATACCAAAGAAATAACAAACTATTCGGAACCTAACCAAAAAGAAAAGACTATACAGCCAACTAAGACGGGGAAGACAAACCCCCACCAGAAATTTCCTGAAGCCAGAACCAAGAATAAGAGACCTCTGGGAAAACCATATGGAGCAATCCGTTGTGTCACACAACAAACATGCCGAACATGGCTCCAGGAAGTCAAGGAAGAAGAAACCGGAGGGAAGTAAAACAAAGAGTTCACAGGGAGATCACTGACAGACACAGTCAGACAAAACCACTAAAAGTAAAATGCCAAACTGGAAAACCCCCAGGTCCCGATGAAGTCCATGGATACTAGGACTGGCTCAAAAATTCCAAGGCCCTACAATCCACTGAATAATCAGAACAAGAACTCCAGTCTTGTTTATCTCAAATCACCAACGCACCCAAATGGATGACCACATGGAAGAACATCCATTAAGTACAAAAAGCACGGAGTAATGGAAATTATGCCAGTAACTACAGGCCTATCACCTGCCTACCAATAATTGTTGGAAGTTACTAACAGGTATCATCAGTGAAAAGGCTATAACAACTTTACCTAGAGGTGGACAAACACCATCCCCTACCAACAGAAAGGCTTGCAGGGAAGGAAAGTGTAGGGGCACTAAAAGACCATCTCCTGATAGACAAAAATGGTCAATGAAAAAAGGAAAAACCCCAAGTAGAAAGGAAAAGGAAAACCAACCTAAGAGCATTGGCCATGGATAGAACCACCCCCCTTATAAGAAACAGCCTTCGAGGCATGATACCCCACACACATGGCTAATTAGAATGCCTGAAAAATATATGGGGCAGAGGAAAATACCATCAGCTTTCCTCAAAAATTACAATGCGCTAACTGGAATACAATACTTACAAGCTCTGGAATAAGACTAGCAGAGGTTAATATCAGGAGAGGGATCTTCCAGGGCGACTCACTGTCCCCTCCAACTAACTCCCTTATCGTATAGCCATGATTTCCCATGACAAAAGTACTACCAGAAGATGGATGCCCGGGCTACCAACTCAAGAAAAGTGGCGACGAAAATCAACCATCTGGATGTTCATTTGGACGACATCAAGAGCTGTATGGATAAGAGCATCAAGGAAAATGGATATACCCCTAATCCAGACTGGTAAGGATTGTATCTGGGGACTATCAGGATGGAGTTTTTGGAATAGAAAAATGCCCGCCTTAGTCAAACATACAAAAAGGCAAAGTAACGAGAACCTGAAGGGGGGGTAGAATGGGGGGGGGGGGGAAGGGGGGGCTGAGGAAGGGGGGAAGGTGGAGGATAAGCTAACCAGATGGAGCACGTCAAACACTAGATGAGACAGGATAACAAATACCTGGGAAAAATAATGGAAAGAGGAGATATAAAAGGACACCAAGATCTGAAGGACACGATCAGGAAACGAATATATGCTGAGAACCTCAAGGCGATACTCCGACGTCAAAACCTCAACGCCGGAAATATGATAAAAGGCCCGTAAACCACATGGGCAGTGCCAGTAAATCAGTTAATCACGCGCAGGAATAGTGGCAATGGGAGCGAAAGGCAGAATCTCCGCAGCATAGATCAAAAAGAAAACCAGGAAAACAAATGACCAATACACAAAGCACTACACCCCAAGATCAAAATCGCGGGACAGGACTATACATAACACGAAAGGAAGGAGGGAGAGGGACTACTAAGTATAGAGGACTGCGTCAACCATTGAAAACAGGAGCACTGGGGCAATAATTCTGAAAAACCTGTGAAGACGAGTTGGCCTAAAGGAGTGGCATGGGAAGAACTGGACTAAATAAAAGTATACGAAGACCCAGAAATATACAGAGACAGGAGAAAGACCAGAAAGAAACAGAGGACTGGCGCCAACCAGAACCAATGCACGGACAATGACATTGAGAGCAAACTAAAGAACTCGCCGAGCGATGACAATTGGCAAGTTGGGCTACCAGAGGGAAGACCTAAAGAACGGAAACTGAAGGAATGAATAACAAGGCGGCACAAGAATCAGGCCCTAAGAACCTAGAATATTATTCGAAGTACGATCGAACTGGAAATAATATCTCTCCCTCCATATGTAATGGAAGTTGCAATAACTAAAAATGCAAACCATAAACCACATAGCAAGTGAATGCCCGGCCACTTTGCACAGAACCAGTACAAAAAGAGGCATGCTTCCAGTGGCCAAAAGAGCCCTCCACTGGAGCCTGTGCAAGAAACATCAGCTACCTTGGCCTAATAAGTGGTACTATCCCACCAACCTGAGGGAGTGATAGAAAATCGATCAGGCAAAGATCCTCTGGGACTATTGGTATCCAAAGAACGATATGGTTTGAATACGTGCAAAATAGACCGAAACTGTGTGCGTTGATTGACAAAGTCAAGAAGAAAGTATCAGCTACAATTGATGTCGCAATAATACCATGGGACTAGGTGGGACCAGAGGGGTTTTGAATAGAAGAAAGGGAGGGGAAAAAATTGGATAAGTATCAAGATCTGAAAATAGAATTGGAAGAATGGATATTGGGATTATGCCAGTGGAAAATCGTATCCCATAATCATAGGAGCACTAGGCACGATCCCAAGATCCCTGAAAAGGAATCTAAAAAGAAAAGCTAGAGGCTTGAAGTAGCTCCAGGTCCTCATGCAGAAGAGTGTGATCCTAGAAACGGCACACATCAGTAATGAAAAGTGATGGACTCCTAATGGAGGCATGGATGCAACCCCGGCAACCCCACCACTATAAATACCACCCTCGTCGAATTGGAGGACTGGTGATAAGAGCAAAAAAAAAAAAAAAAAAAAAAAAAAAAAAAAAAAAAACAAAAAAAAAAAAAAAAAAAAGAAAAAAAAAAAAAAAAATGACTAATAATAAAATTAACTAATACTGTTAAAAAGGAGGATGGCAGAATTAAGCGAGTTGATTTTATGTATTGTTTTTTCTATTTTCCGTTACAATTCTCTTCTCCAGGCTCAGCGACGACCCCTGCTTGACCTGGACCTGATATCTTGTTCTGTTAATAAAAATAAAGGAATTCCTTCAGCATTTATAAATTTTTGAAAACTTCCCAATATGGAATATTGGGGGCAGTTACTCAGAAACATCGCTGAGCCTGTTAGAAGCTAATTGTAAGGAAAAATAGAAAAAAAACCAATGTATAAAATCAACTCGCTTAATTCTGCCCATGGCTTTTTAACCGCTGTTTGCCTAAAAGAGGGGTCCTTCTGAACTTTACAAATAAATAATGATAATAATAATAATAATAAGATTAATTAATAACTAATTAATAATAATGAATAATAATAATAATAATAATAATAATAATTGCCTTTTCTTTCCTCCTAACATTTATGGTTTAAGTAGTTTCAGGGGAGCTGTTTATGGGCTTACCTGTAAGTCATATCTTTTTTATAACTAATATAAGTAATTGAATAATAAATAATAATTGAATAATAATTGATGATGAATGGATAAGGTGAAGAACACTTCAATTGTCCTAATTCTTATGGTATTATATTATAAGTTTAATATATATTATATATTAATATATCTATTATATATATAAATTATAGCACAGTACATACAATACATCTTATAGTAACATACCACATATGGGGATAATCCACGCCCAAGGGGCCTGGATAAGCAATTAACCGACATAATTCCCAACGGCCCTTTTAAAAAGATTTTGATGTGAGCCCGTACCCGGTCGAAAAAATAAAAGAGTTTGGATTCCATCTATAACAATAATCAATAATAAAATCTAAGTTTAAGCGCAGCGTTCAACAAAGACAAATATTGACCTCTTATTAGCCGGCGATTCAGCTCCGCTTAATACGATCGGGACTTGATGACTTTTTTTTTGTGTTCCCTTAACCTCTTAAATATTTTCCTCTAAAAAAAAGAAGAACACAAAGGGGATTAAATTAGAAGAATGAATGGTTAAAAGTGATTTTTTCTTTTTTAAGCTGTCAAGGATGTCATGGATTATTCCCTTCCTTGCATAAATGGTGGTAATGAATAGTGGTTGGTTGTATTAATATATTCTTGTTTGAAAATACATAAACTTTAAATATATTATATAATATATATAGATTATTATATATTTCCACATATAATATTATATATTTGTATATGTATATATATGCTATATATTAGATTATATATTTGTATTTGTATATTTATAACATAAATATATATATATATAATTATATAATATATATAAAATATATATATTATATATGGTATAATAACATAATATAGAATATATATATCTATATATATATATATATATATATATAATATATAAATATATCTATATATAATATATGTGTTATGTATATAGTAATTATATTAGTGCACATATATGGTTTGTAAACTATATATATATTATATATATATATAATATACTATATATATATCATATAAATATATTTATCAAAAAAGTTTAATATATTATATAAGATATTACATAATCAAGCCGTAATAAACTGACCTCAGTAGCCAACTTGGAAATATATTCTCCCGTAATTTTAAATTAGAATAATATAGAACCCAGGCCAGACGCCAAGAGCTGAGACCTATGATGAGGTCATTTAGCGCTGAAACGGAAATTGACAGCGATAATGTTTGGAAGAGAATGAGGACGGAGGTACAGTAAAAGTAATGAAGACGACTTGCAGCTATGGGTCCGGGGGGATGGGATGCTGGGGGGGCATTAAGCCTTGAGTATTTGCCTACATTGCCCCACCAGGTGCGACGCCACTAAAAAACGGGACTTCGCCATCTCTATAGGTTATTCAATTGTAATTTTTTCTGAGAGTTAATGATAATTCTAAATCGTATGAGAATCATATTGCTACAATTATTATTTCTAATCAAATAATTCCATTTCAACAATT
The DNA here is from genome assembly GCF_015104395.2 of Macrobrachium nipponense. Classification (NCBI taxonomy): domain Eukaryota; kingdom Metazoa; phylum Arthropoda; class Malacostraca; order Decapoda; family Palaemonidae; genus Macrobrachium; species Macrobrachium nipponense. The sequence goes on along the minus strand of NC_087208.1, from coordinate 49,533,313 downwards.
TCCTATAACGTCTCCCACTTTGGAGAATAAAATAGAAGACGAAACAAGGCGCGATCCGACCCCCAACTTATTTAAGGCATGTGCTAAAATCTGCGGTCAAATAGAGCGTTGTTTCACCAACGAAAATTAAAATAAATACGCTGTATTTTATTAGAAATAATTTTTCTGTACTGTTTGACATGCACATTATTTTTTTATTTTTTACATTTTCATTTTAATAAATAAATCATAAATATCCCATCCTAAAATTCCTGTATCTTTAACAAAACGTGAAAAACCGTTTTCAGACCTTCTTAGGCTCTTCCATAGACCTTCCCTAACATCCCCCATTAAGAGCAACAACAGCTTAAAACAGCAACAACAACAACAACAACAATAACAAAGTAGTTTCCAGGCTTACTCCCCGAGTAAGCGATACCCATTTTCTGGGAATCAAAGGTGTCACGTGTCTATGGAGGTCACCGAAATATATATGTCTATGGAGGTCACCGAAATTCTATTATTGTTTTCTTTATTATAAGCCTCCGGTTTCTCCATTTTTCTTTCTCTGGAACAGTTACGTAACTTACGAACATATATATAAAAAAGTATCTTTATTAAGAGCATAAAACGTAGTAGAATTTAACACCTAAACTTCAGTAATAGTATCATACGCGTTCAATAAAACCTTGTTGCCGTGGGTGTGTAAAATTAATCGATGTTTTTTTAATGTTTTCATACCTTTTTCCATTTTCGTTCTTTTCCTCTGTGACCAGCTACGTGCTTTACGCAGACACAACGTTATGTACCATACATATAACACTTATAGTTATAATATTATTAAGTAAATAAAAATAAACCCAACACACACACACATATATTATATGTATATTCTATATATATATGTATAAGTGATATTAGGTATATATGAAATATATATATATATATATATATATAATATATTTATATATATATAACTATATGTTTATATGTATATTGTATATATATATATAGTATATAAATATATATCATATATATATCTATATATGTGTGTGTGTGTTGGTGTGTGTGGTTGTTTGCGTAAATATATATATATTATATATATATATATATAATATATATATATATATATATAATTATATTATTAATGTATATTATTAGTGTATAATATATATATATATAATATATGATATATATATTTATATATTATATATATATATATGAATATATATATACGACGTTCATACACCACAAACAAACAACCCAACCCTCTTCTATAAAAAGCACAAGACATAAAACATAGCACCTAGACCTCGATAACAGTATTTTTCGTTTTTCGCCTGACCAAAATAAAAATATAAATAAACAAATAAGAAAAACCTATTCCATCAGCCAATCTGAGCCAAGTTACCGCAGGTCCCCAAAGTTAAAGAAAATAGTGCCGTTGGCAAATCTCGTCGATGAAAAAAAAAAAAAAAAAAAAAAAAAAAAACTAATTTTTCTTTTGAAAGAGGAACACTCCCATTCCAGAATGGTTTGTTGCAGGAAAATTGTGTTGTATAGACTTCTTATTCTTCTGGCAATTGTTTCCGCAGAGCGATCAACTCGGAATAGCACTGGCCTGGAAATCAAAGCCACAAACTGGTGGTGGGAATAATATCACGGAAAGGTATTAAGTCTAAATTTTGATTTGTGTTTGATTGTCCCTGCCTCGTGTTTTGTTTCAATACAATTAATTTTTCACTGAATACTGTATTAAGTGATATATTATATATATATATAATATATATAATTATATGTATAATTTATATAGATTTATAGTATATATATATATATATACTATAAATTAATAAAGAAATTAATAAACCAAATAACAAATAAAACCATCTCGATATCAAAATTTTAAAATGAATCTATATATTCTTTTTTTGTATCTTATAAACGAAAACTGGTTGCTTAAATATTCACAAAGAGCTATGAATTGGCATGTTTGTGAGTGTATGTCTTCTTTTTAACAAGTTAATTAACATCCATATAAAGTAAGTAATATATATATTATATAATATATATATATATATCTATATATATAAATAATATACTATATATATATCCTAGTAAGTTAAGAAAGCAAGTGCACATCATCCCAGACCTGTGTAATCAGATCCTAGCAAATGGCTGGCTTGCCTGCGTTTGAGATTCACCAGCTACTCTGCCCCCCGCCTCTCTTCTCTCTCTCTCTCTCCTCGTTCGTTCTCCGATTTACTCTGCCGAATTGCGCGTCGAGTTTCGCTAAACTTTAACCAGACAGATCCTTTAGTCTAAGGTCAATGTCCTGCCTAACTAAACACCGCCCCCGTTTGGCCCCCCCCCCAAAAAAAGGAAAAAGCAAGAAAAGGTGGAGAAAAATTGTATAACAAGAGTTCAACATATCATTCCAGCAATGTGTGCGCTCGGTAATGAACAAAAGGCGGTACAGAGAATGGTAATTGTTCAAACTGGAACAAAAGGACACACACACAGACACAGACACACGCACAAACACAAGGCCTTACAATAGACATGCTAATACAGGGTTCCTTTTGCCCTGCCTCGGTCTTTGATGAAGTTGATAACAACCCAATTGTATCCGTTCAACTTTGGTGGAAACAAAAGAAGAGGCAAACAGTGATTCTCCCCTGCCCCCCCTCCCCCCCTCTCTCTCCCTCTCTGCAACAGAGGGGACAGATTTGTCCCAATTGCATATCCCTTGTACTGAAGACTTCTTGTTCTTTTAAGGGTTTTGATTTTAGGGAAGAGAGAGGAGAGAGAGAGAGAGAGAGAGAAGAGAGAGAGAGAGAGAGACTGCAACAGAAGATCGCTCAATTGCTTATAGGGGAGAGAGAGAGAGAGACAGAAGGTTGCTCAATTGCTTCAAGGAGAGAGAGAGAGAGAGAGAGAGAGAGAGAGAGAGAGAGAGAGAGACTGCAACAGAAGATCGCTCAATTGCTTATAGGGGAGAGAGAGAGAGACAGAAGGTCGCTCAATTGCTTCAAGGAGAGAATAGAGAAGGAGAGAGAGAGAGGAGAAGAGAGAGAGAGACTGCAACATGAAAGATCGCTCAATTGCTTATAGGGGGTAGAGAGAGAGAGAGACCAGAAGGTCGCTCCAATTGCTTAAAGGGATAGGGAGAGAGAGATAGAGAGAGAGGGAGAGAGAAGATAGGGAGAGAGAGGATTCTTACAACAACAGAAGTGATCTCCAACAGAGGTTGAAACGCCAGTTTGCGACGAAACCTGTCCTTTCCGTTCCAGAGAGAGAGAGAGAGAGAGAGAGAGAGGAGGGGGAGGGGGGGGTGGGAGGAGAGGAGCCCGTGGCCAACCGCAGCGTTTGGTGTAATGATAGTGGATATCCCCTGTTTTTACTCGCGAGCGGCTTTGAGATCTAGTATTTTTCTTTCTCGGACTCATGAGACATTTTTTTTTTTTGGAAAGGAATTTTTCTCGCCTTTCATGGAAACGCGAGCAGCGGATGTTTTGCATAACTTTGTCGTTATATTTAATTTTTGAACTTTCTATTTGTCTCTCTATATCTGGGTTATAAAAGAAAGCCCAGGAACTGAGCAACGAGAGAGAGAGAGAGGAGTTTTAATTATAAACTACTGGCACTCATTACAAAGACTTAGGTATATATATATATATATATATATATATATATATATATATATATATATATATATATATATATATATATATATATATATATATATATAACACATCGAATAATCCGAATTTTGTTACGTAAATAATAGACCCACGTACAAGTGACTATTATATCTCATCCACCCAAACTGCCCTCATCAGTTATTATTATTATTATTATTATTATTATTATTATTATTATTATTATTATTATTATTATTATTTTTTTTTTTTTTTTTATTTATTTTTTTTTTTTTTTTGCTCTATCACAGTCCTCCAATTCGAACTGGGTGGGTATTTATAGTGTGGGGTTCCGGGTTGCATCCTGCCTCCTTAGGAGTCCATCACTCTTCTTACTATGTGTGCCGTTTCTAGGATCACACTCTTCTGCATGAGGCACCGGAGCTACTTCAGCCTCTAGTTTTTCTAGATTCCTTTTCAGGGATCTTGGGATCGTGCCTAGTGCTCCTATGATTATGGGTACGATTTCCACTGGTATATCCCATATCCTTCTTATTTCTATTTTCAGATCTTGATACTTATCCAATTTTTTCCCTCTCTTTCTCTTCAACTCTTGTGTCCCATGGTATTGCGACATCAATGAGTGATACTTTCTTCTTGACCTTGTCAATCAACGTCACGTCTGGTCTGTTTGCACGTATCACCCTATCCGTTCTGATACCATAGTCCCAGAGGATCTTTGCTTGATCGTTTTCTATCACTCCCTCAGGTTGGTGCTCGTACCACTTATTACTGCGAGGTAGCTGATGTTTCTTGCACAGGCTCCAGTGGAGGGCTTTTTTGCTACTGAATCATGCCTCTTTTTGTACTGGTTCTGTGCAAGTGCCGGGCATTCACTTGCTATGTGGTTTATGGTTTCACTTTTCGTATTGCACTTCCTACATATGGGAGAGATGTTATTTCCGTCTATCGTACTTTGAACATATCTGGTTCTTAGGCCTGATCTTGTGCCGCTGTTATCATTCCTTCTGTTTCCTTCTTTAGCTCTCCCCTCTGTAGCCATTGCCAATTGTCATCGCTGGCGGGGCTAGTTCTTTAGTCTGTCTCATGTATTGTCCGTGCATTGGTTTGTTGTGCCAGTCCTCTGTTTCTTTCTGTCTTTCTCCTGTCTCTGTTATATTTCTGGTCCTTCGTCTGCTTTTATTAGTCCCTTCTTCCCATGCCACTCTTTAGCCACTCGTCTTCACTGGTTTTCAGATATTGCCCCAGTGCTCTGTTTTCGATGTTGACGCAGTCCTCTATACTGAGTAGTCCTCTCCCTCCTTCCTTTCGTGTTATGTATATATGTCCGTATTTTGTTTTGCTCTTGGGTGTAGTGCTTTGTGTATTGTCATATGTTTCCTGGTTTTCTGATCTATGCTGCGGAGTTCTGCCTTCGTCCATTCCACTATTCCTGCGCTGTATCTGATTACTGGCACTGCCCATGTGTTTATGGCTTTTATCATATTTCCGGCATTGAGTTTTGACTTGAGTATCGCCTTGAGTCTCTGCATATATTCTTTCCTGATCGTTGTCCTTCATCTCTTGGTGTTTTATATCTCCTCCTTCCATTATTCCCAGGTATTTGTATCCTGTCCTCATCTATGTGTTTGATATTGCTCCCATCTGGTAGCTTTATCCCTTCAGTTCTCGTTACTTTGCCTTTTTGTATGTTGACTAAGGCGCATTTTTCTATTCCAAACTCCATCCTGATGTCCCCAGATACAATCCTTACAGTCTGGATTAGGGTATCTATTTCCTTGATGCTCTTACCATACAGCTTGATGTCGTCCATGAACATCGATGGTTGATTCTGTTGCCTCTTTTCTTGAGTTGGTACCCGGCATCCATCTTCTGTAGTACTTTCGTCAAGGGAATCATGGCTACTACGAAGAGTAGTGGGGACAGTGAGTCGCCCTGGAAGATCCCTCTCCTGATATTAACCTCTGCTAGTCTTATTCCATAGCTTGTAAGTATTGTATTCCAGTTGCGCATTGTATTTTTGAGGAAGCTGATGGTATTTTCCTCTGCCCCATATTATTTTTTTCAATGGCGTTCTCTTAGCGCCATGTGTGTGGTATCATGTCGACGGCTTTCTTATAGTCTATCCATGCCATGCTTAGGTTGGTTTTCCTTCTCCTACTGTTCTTCATTACCATTTTGTCTATGAGGAGCTGGTCTTTTTGTGCCCCTACACTTCCTTCTGCAGCCTTTCTGTTGGTGGGGATGGTGTTTGTCTCCTCTAGTAGTTGTATAGCCTTTCACTGATGATACTGTTAGTAACTTCCACATTATTGGTAGGCAGGTGATAGGCCTGTAGTTACTGGCTATATTTCCCTTACTCTTGTCTTTTTGTACTAAAGGATGTTCTTCCTGTGTCATCCATTTGGGTGCTTGGTGATTTGAGATACAATGCTGGAGTTGTTCTGCTATTCGTGGGTGTAGGGCCTTGAAGTTTTTGAGCCAGTATCCATGGACTTCATCGGGACCTGGGGCTTTCCAGTTTGGCGGTTTTCTTTAGTTGGGAGGTCCGGAGCTAATGCGTATGAGCATACATCAAGACTTGAACTACCATTATTATTATTATTATTATTATTATTATTATTATTATTATTATTATTATTATTTTGTGTACCAAATGGCTTGACTAAATTCACATATTATACCAACTAAATCATATACCTGAAAAATATATATTATCTATAAAAATTACAATATAAACAAAACGCTATGTCCAACCCCTGTGAAAATACAACAATAATTATTCTTCACCCATCCCCCAAGGGGCCTTCTTCTTACCCCCCTCCCCCCACCAGCCCCCCAAGGACTCCACACCCAAACAGAGCAATGAGACCATTCATCCAGCTGTCAAGTGTTACCACCTCCTATGACAAATGGTAACAAGAGATGGGTGTAGGGTTGCTGACTGGGTTCGTGGGTGACCCAGATTTGGGGCTGAATGTGAGAGGTCGAATCTGGCAGCTACTCTGCAAGATGACTGCTGACTTGGGAAGGCCCTTTGATCCCATCTCTCTCTCTCTCTCTCTCTCTCTCTCTCTCTCTCTCTCTCTCTTGGTCAATGACCTCGTCTTTCTTTCCGTATCTCTCGTTGCATTCTGTCACTTCGTTCGAATGGAGAGCAGCCACATTCTTTTGGAGGCTTGAGTTTCCAGGGAATGGCCCTTGTGGATAATAATAATAATAATAATAATAATAATATAATAATAATAATAATGCCTTCAGCTGCTTCTTTCAAATGGATACCATAATATTCTTTGAAAGCTTGAATTCAAGGCAGTGGCCCCTATGGTGAGCTTGTTCCTTCTGAATAGAGTCCATCTTCTGAATAATAAAATAATAATAATAATAATAATAATAATAATAATAATAATAATAATAAGTAACAAGACCTGAAAATAGAAGTAAGAAGGATATGGGATATGATGGTGGAAATTGTACCCATAATCATAGGGAAGCTAAGAGGAACGATCCCAAGATCCCTGAAAAGGAACCTGGAAAAACTAGAGGCTGAAGTAGCTCCAGGACTCATGCAGAAGAGTGGTTGGGGGGGGGGGGGGGCTTGTTTTAAACTAAAAGAAACAGCGAGCGCACATAGTAAGAAAAGTGATGGATGCAACCCGGAACCCCACACTATAAAAACACCAACCCAAGCGAATAGGATGACTGCAATCTATTTACCCAATTTACTAGAAAGTTTCCGAAATAGCCTTCTCTCTTTTTCCTTGATTTAAACATTTATTTTTGGGATGACTTCAAAAGCCCCTTTTAATCATCTTTTCCTCTACTCAAAACTCTTTATCCTTTTATCGTTTGATGCATGTATATTTTCACGTAACTAATTAGACGATTTCCATAATCTATTTTTATCTTTTTTTCCTCTGTTTCAAATTCCATTTCATTTACCCTTTTATATTCAGTTATTCATTATGTATTGGCATGAGTGGACAAAAGCATCTTCTTATCCTTATTGTTAAACTAAGCTCTTATATATTGCTTCAAATACGGCAATCACACACACACACACATATACACAATTGCCATCCCTATTGCCAAAACCAAGCTCTTTACGTATCGCTTCAAATAGGTCAATCACACACGCACACACACACACAACTGCTATCCCTATTGTTAAACCAAGCTCTTGTATATCACTTCAAATACGTCATTCACACACACACACAATTGCTTTCCCTATTGCCAAAACCAAGTTCTTATATATCGCTTCAAATACGTCAATCACACACGCACACACACACACATACACACGCAAAAACATGGTTCAGAAATTCAATCCCTCAGCCGCCCCTCTGGAAATATATACTACAATATGCCTGTCTAATTACAAGGAACGTATGCTGTTTTAGAATGAAATGCAATGGTAATAAACGCTAATTACTATTGTTCTCGCCGACTGAAAAGATCCTGGAACTCACTAGTCGGTTCCCTAATTAACGTTATTGTACACCTTAACGCTCATTACGCCATCTCCGATTCCCGCGTATGCGAGCTTTTCATGAAATGGGGTGATGTGCAGAGATTAAGAGATGCAGATCATATGTGTGTGTGTGTGTGTGTGTGTGTGTAGGAGTTATGAAAGGCTCTGTGGATGCTTTGATATAACCATAATCATTTGGTTTTTTTACGCGGTTTTCATTGACATCATATTCGCCCTATGAGAGGGGTCTTCGCTCGGGGTCTCACTGGTGTAAGTAGTAACCATTTCATTTTTCAGTATTATCTTTTCAAGTCTACATTGTTCTTTTCTAATATTTTAACAATACCAATTGGTTATTCTTCAGTATTCATCTATAACATCACATTTGGCCCCAAGAGATGAGGGGGGGGCGGTGAGGGGGGGGTGAACTTGGGTCAGTGGTACAAATGGCGTAAGTAGTATCCATATCATTCTTTAGTATTTTCTTTTTTTAAATCCACATCGCTTTCCCTCTAATATCTAATAATATACCAATAGGGTTTTATTCTTCAGTATTCATCTGGACATCACATTTGGCCCCACGAGAGTTGGGGGTGAGGGGGGGGGGGGCGACTTCAGGTCAGTGGTACTGTACTACAAATATTTTTCGATTGTTTTGGTCTTTTGTGTTTTCAAATAAATAGATTTTTCTTTTATATTTTCTATAATAGATCGAGAGGTTTAGAGGTTTTACATATGCACACACACACACATATATATATATATATATATATATATATATATATATATATATATCATATATATATATATATATATATATATATATATATATATATATATATATATATATATATATATATGTATATTTTATATATATAGAGAGAGAGAGAGAGAGAGATAGATATAAATTGATTTATTTTTTATTTTATTATATAATTTATAAGCTAGAGAAATAAAAAGCTTTCTAGGCTTTTACGAACAACAATAGTAATTGATGATTTAGTTACGCGTCGTCTACAATTTCTAAAACCTGCTCTGCGACGGTGATATCGTTACATTATTTCACCTTTAATAAAAAAAAAAGAAAAAAAACTGTACCAGGGCACAAGTAATTGCACTAATAGCCTAAGGCTAGCTGTGCTATTTGATTTAATCAGCCATGCTTTGAATAAAAAAAAAAAAAAAATAGGAGAGAATCGGAATAAAATTGAATTGGTCGAAAAGACGCGTGTCTAGCTTCAGCTAGCTGTGCTATTTGATTTAATTCACCTGCGTTTGATAAAAAAAAAAAAAATAGGAGAGAATCGGAATAAAATTGAAATTGGTCGAAAAGACGCGTGTCTGGCTTTCAGCTGAATAGGTCACAGCGGCATCGGGTGCAATTCATTTTTTTTAAAATTCGAAATAGGCTATTCTAGATACGTCAGACTATGGCACTAGTGAGTATTGACGAGGACATTACCAACCTGGTATTTGATACGTCGGAAGATATGTACAAAGAATGATACTTTGCAGTGGTTGTGGTGATGTCTTCTAATATTCGAAGGACTGGAGCAACACATCTATAGTCATCTATGGGTACGATCATATTTAGAAATAAATCTATACATTCTTATGAATATATATATACACACACACATATATATATATATTATATAAACGAATACCTAAGGGAATTGATAGGGCAGAAATCCAAGCGCTATCGTCTTTACCGAGACGAAAGCGATTGGATTTCTGCCTATCACTTTCCTGTGGTATTCGCTTATTTAATGAAGTGACGTGCATATACTGTGAGTTTTTAAGCATATTTCTATATGTATAAATATACATACACCCATGCATAGCTTTTACCAGCGCGCCAGAACGATTGCTGTGTAATTCTGAGAGATACATGAATGCTATGCTATGTATATGTGCATATACATTATATGCATATACATACATATACATAGTATTTAATTCACATATCTTTCAAAACCGCACAGCAATCGCTCTTGCGCACCGGTAAAGAGTTATGCACATCGATTTTATCAGGAAAACAGTTCACACCTTTCTACAGAGAGCAATCTCGTATCTCTTGGTCGTGATAATCATCTACTAAGATATATACAATTCTAAGACGCAGCCTAGCCTGTGGAAAAATCTCTCAGTAACTTGAAGCGACACAATGAAGGATAGTGAGTTCAGGAGAACTTTTGTGTCAAAATTGGTTTCAGTAACTGACAATTTTATTCAGTGTTTTCCTGTGCATGTATTTTAATATATAAATACTAGGTATACGTACATATACGTATGAATTCATGTGCATACAAATTGCTCATAGACTTGCTCAGTCAGATTATTATTATTATTATTATTATTATTATTATTATTATTATTATTATTATTATTATTATTATTATTATTATTATTATTATTATTATTAATTCAGAGGATAAACCCCTGTTCATATGAAACCATTCAGCCCACCACAGGGGTTTACTGACTTGAAATTCAAGCCTCCAAAGAACATCAAGGTGTTCCTTAGAGTTAATGAACAGAAGACAATGGGAAATACAGAAAGAAGAGATCAGTTATTAAGAAGAAAACCTAATCATTACTCTGTTAACCCTGAAGGATACTCAAATTAATTTACAGGTACGTGTAACATAACACTCCCTTACCAGTCGAAATTATTACAGCCCAGAATAATTCAGATATGCACATAGAAAACGTAAACCAATGACTAGATAATGACAGACATTCCTAGCGAAAGGCCAGGAATGGAGGAATGAATAATTTCGCGGTGAGGCGTCACGAAATATTTCATAAAGGTTAGTTTCAATCATTCCTCCCTGAGATGGCCGAGAAATTGATTTATTCTTCCGAATTAGAAGACGTAAATTTAGCTATGTGGAGCTTGGTTCAGCTTCTACTATGAACATCGAAATCTACATCTATAAGGTTAGGAGCCTCTACAAGGTAGGTGATGAGAGATGGGTGAAGGTAACAACACCTACTATGAGATTCAGGGCCTCTGTAACACGGTTTTTTTTACTTTGCTCCTTATCAAAGCATCGGATGTAGCTGAAAATTGACATATGTATATTTTACAACCTCACAAATTTTGGCAGCATTATCAATGACCTAAACCTAATAGTTTTAATTTTTATATAGTAAAAATTATCCAGCCGATGCCATGGCCTATGATTACGAGCCAAGAGTCGAAAAACATTCATTACGTAAGCAAGGTAAACAACATTTGACGAAATGTTGCCCCGACCATCCACCAGACAAACTCATTCACCTTATTCCATCGGCTCTGAAACCCATAGCAGTCAATAATGGCTAACAGGATTTGGAATTTTCCCTGTGGTTGCAAAACTGCATTTGTCTTACGACTTGCAACTTTTTACAGTCAAGGGAAAGCCCGTGGCCATGACAAAGACTTTATGAATGGCGGAACGATACATAGATGTGGGTGGGGTATCTGTGCTAGCGTAGTAATACTACTGTAGTAACAGCAGTAATATACATGAATTAAACATTTAGCCCAACTTCTGGGATCCTTGAGGAACATTTAGCACTTCTTGCAACTACTCGAGAAATGAGTTTTTATAGCCAGAAGTTAAATTTTCTAATCCAACAATGCCCATGATAGCCTTCAGTGTTATCCTGAATTATAACGAGGCCAAAGTGGGTGGAGCCTCATGAAGTCATCATTCTGACGATAATTACTGGTGAAGGTTCAAAGCCAAAATGCGGTAACGGCTATTTTTTTTTTTTTTTTTAGTAAATAGGTAGATAGCCAATATATAAAAATTGCTTGACATTGGATTTAGCAGTTATCAAATCAAGCTTGTCTACTATGTTTTTGAAAATTACCAACTATTCCATACATCTTATCAATCTGATTGTGACCTATTAAGTAGACTAATTTCTTAGGAAACTTATTATGGAGTTAGACTAATAATCGAAGTGTTTTTGTATTTATTAACATATTTTGTTGGTTTGTTCATCATGACAGTTATCAGTGGAGAGGTTTCAGGGTTCATAAAGGTGTACTGCTTTGCTTGTATTTACATTTTTATGTTATTGTTGCCAGAGGTCTAGCGTTCGTTACGTATATCCAATCATCCATCGAGAAAGAGGGAAGAAATGCTGCCATAAGTTACGTAACGAGTGCGTTCGAAACCTTTTCTCTGAGTAAGTTGGCCCGTCTTCAAAAAAAGTCACTTTTACATTATAAGTACCAAATTTATTCAACCTACGTAATGCAGAATACAATCAAAATTTATGTGTAGATATAATGTGTATTCTGAATAAGCGTTATATTTATGAAATGCATAGATAAAAAGTTATTGCGAAAAAACCGTGTTACAGAGGCCCTGAATCTCATAGTAGAGTAGGAGCAGCAACATTACTGATGGAGAGTTGTTCATGATTTAGAACGCTGCTCTGGGAATTCCAAACCAGTTTAAACAAAAGCGTGATTAGACCGTCAGCTTACTCGGGGCGCGTGTTAAAATCTACGGTCAAGTAGAGCGTTGTTTCGCCAGCGTAAATTCAAATAAATACGCTATATTTGATTAGAAATAACTGTTCTGTGCTGTTTAACATGCACATTATTTATTTTTCATTTTCGATTTTTATTCTAATAAACAAATCACAAATATCCTATTCTAAAAATCATGTATCTTTAACTCAACGCGAAACACATTTTCAGACCTTTTTAGGCTTTTCCATAGGGCTTTCCTACCACCACCAAGCATTCCCCCCCCCCACCCCCCACCCCCACAACAAAAGGACAACAACAGCAAGAACAACAACAACAACAACAAAGTAGTTTGTAGGCTTACGCCTCGAGGAAGCGAAAAGGAGCTAAGTGAACGTCCAAGTAGGAAATGGAATGGAATAGAATACGAAATTTGAACCACGGGGTAATAAGCGTTGTGACCTACGATGAGGTCATCCAATATGACACAATTGCCTGGAGAGGATTGAGGAAATTAAGATGGCAGAAAGAGAATACGAACGAGGGAAAGTCAAAAGGAATGAAAAGGGTTGCAACTAGGGGCTTGAGTCAGGGTCGAACTAACGACAATACACCCTCCTAAGGGGATGATGAACTTTAAGGTGAGGATGATTGGAAGATGAATGACGATGGAATTCAAGAAAAAAAAGTGCTTGAAGGATAGAGGAGGGTGAATAAAGATGGAATTAGAGAGAAACATCGAAAAGAAGAAGGTAGAGATAAACGGAGGCGTAATTACAAAGGAGTTACGAAGGAACGTGACAGAGTGATGTGCTAAAAACCGGAACGTGCAAGAGTGACGTAGTAAAAATCCAGGAATGTGGCGGAGTGATGTGGTAAAAAACCAGGAATGTGACAGAGTAATGTGAGAAAGAGTGATGTGGTAAAAAAAACCAGGGACGTTACCGCATGATATGGTAAAAAACCAGGAACGTGACAGAGTGATGTGGTAAAAAAACCAGGAATTGTGGAACAGAGTAATGTGAGAAAGAGTGATGTGGCAAAAAAAAACCAGGGACGTTACAGCATGATATGGTAAAAAACCAGAAACGTGACAGAGTGATGTGGTAAAAAAACAGGAATGTGGACAGAGTGATGTAAAAAACCAGGAACGTGACAAAGTGATGTGGTAAAAAAACTAGGAACGTGACAGAGTGATGTGGTTAAAAAAAACCAGGAACGTGACAGAGTGATGTAAAAAAACAGGAACGTGACAAAGTGATGTGGTAAAAACCAGGAACGTGACACAGTGATGTGGTACAAAACCAGGAATGTGACAGAATAACGAGAGAAAAAACCAGGAACGTGACACAGTGATGTGGTAAAAGCCAGGAACGTGACAGTGATGTGGTAAAATAACCAGGAATGTTACAGAGTAACGTGAGAAAAAACCAGGAATGGGGCAGAGTGAAGTGGTAAAAAAAACAGGACGTGAAGAGTGTTGGAAAAAAACCAGAACTGACAGAATGATGGTAAAAACAGAACGACAGTGATGTGGTAAAAAAAAAGGAACGTGACAGCGTGATGTGGTAAAAACCAGGAACGTGACAGAGTGATGTGGTAAAAACCAGAACGTGACAGAGTGATGTGGTAAAAAAAAGGAACGTGACAGCATGATGTGGTAAAAACCAGGAACGTGACAGCGTTATGTGGTAAAAACCAGGAACGTGACAGAGTGATGTGGTAAAACAAAACCAGGAATGTGGACAGAGTGATGTGGTAAAAACCCAGAGAAAGTGACAGAGTGATGAAGCAAAAAAAAAACGGGAACGTGACAGATTGATGTGGTAAAAACCCAGGAACGTGACAGAGTAATGTGGTAAAAAAACCAGGAATGTGACACAGTGATGCAAAAAAAAAAAAAAAAAAACAGGAACATGACAAAGTGATGTGGTAAAAACCAGAACGTGACAGAGTGATGTGGTAAAAAAAACCAGGAACGTGACAGAGTGATGTGGTAAAAAAACCAGGAACGTGACAGAGTGATGTGGTAAAAAAAACCAGGAACGTGACAGAGTGATGTGGCAAAAACCAGGAAAGTGACAAAGTGATGTGGTAAAAAAAACCAGGAACGTAACAAAGTGATGAGGTAAAAAAAACCAGGAACGTAACAAAGTGATGTGGTAAAAAAACCAGGAACGTAACAAAGTGATGTGGTAAAACCAGGAACGTGACAGAGTGATGTGGTAAAAAAAACCCAGGAACGTAACAGAGTGATGTGGTAAAAAAAACCAGGACAACGTGACAGAGATGATGGTAAAAAAAACCAAAAAAGGAACGTGAAAAAAAACCGAGTGATTGGGCAAAAAACCAGGAAAGTGACAAAGTGAGTGATGTGGTGAAAAAAGGAAAAAAACCAGGAACGTAAACAAAAGGATGGGTTTTTTTTTTTTTTAAAAAAAACCAGGAAAGTGACAAAGTGATGTGGTGAAAAAAAACAGGGGAACGTAACAAAGTGAGTGTAAAAAAAACCAGGAACGTAAAAAACCAAAATGTGTGGTTAACCAGGAACATAACAAAGTGATGTGGTAAAAAAACCAGGAAACGTCACAGAGTGATGTGGTAAAATAACCAGAAATGTGAACAGTTATGTGGTAAAAAAAAACTAAGAACGTGACAGAGTAACGTGAGAAAACAATCCAGGAATGTGACAGAGTGATGTGGTAAAAAAAATCAGGAACGTGACAGAGTGATATGGCGAAAAAACAAGAACGTGACAGAGTAATGTGGTAAAAAAAACCAGGAACGTGACAGAGAGATGTGGTAAAAACCAGGAATGTAACAGAGTAATGTGGTAAAAACCGGGAACGTGACAGTGATGTGGTAAAAAACCAGGAACGTGACAAAGTGATGTGGTAAAAACAGGAACGTAACAGAGTGATGTGGTAAAAACCGGGAACGTGACAGTGATGTGGTAAAAAACCAGGAACGTGACAAAGTGATGTGGTAAAAACAGGAACGTAACAGAGTGATGTGGTAAAAACCAGGAACGTGGAAGTGATGTGGTAAATAACCAGGAACGTGACATATGATGTGGTGAAGAAAACCAGGAACGTGACAGAGTGATGAGGTAAAAAACCAGGCACATGACTGAGGATAATGTGATAAAAACCAGGCAACGTCTTACCTTCGAGATATGAAACGGCCGAGAGGGTGACAGAACATCAAACACTTCAAAAAGATCTGGCCTGTGAGAAACAACTCTGGTGAGCCTGAAAGTATAAAGAAAAGAATGAAAATATAAAGAACTGGCTCTGAGGAACTTGAAAAAACTGCAAGTTACAAGAAATAAAGTTTAGGTAGTGCGAAGTGTAAAAGATATACTTTAGTCGCTTACTTATCACGTAATATCCACAATTCCCAGAATTCCATTTGGGAGTCATTGTCGTTCATTTTTTTGCTACCTTACTCACGAGATGCGTTTAATTGCAGTCATTATGGGGGAATGAATATATGCTCCTGGGGCAGGTGAGAACTGATGATGAGTCAGTCATGTTCTGCATGTATATATATATATATATATATATATATAATATATAATATATATATATGTATGTATGTATGTATGTATGTATGTAAGTATGTAACTGTTACAAAGTTACAAATAAAATACATCCAAATCAGCAAGACTAAAACTTAATACATATTTCCACAAAGAAAATTGTCTATCAATTCCGAATCATTAAAAAAGAAAGATAATGAAAAAATAAGAAATCAATCCACATTCAAGCTAAAAAAATATTTCGCAGGATAACAGAACGCCACTGAAGATGACGGAATTAATTATAATTATCGTACATTGCCGAGGTTTTTAATTACTGTTTTTTATACACTGCACTTTTCCTAATACTTAAGAGTGCTACTCTTGGGAATAGTAGGTGAATCATTATCGCTGAATTGCGTCATTCTCTCACGCGAATTAACGCCAATTACTCTTACGTCACGGCTTGGCGTTTACGCAGCTACGCGCACGCAAACACACGACTGTTTATACTTTCTCTCTCTCTATCTCTTTCTCACTCTCTCTATGAAGGCTTGTTCCATATGAACAGTGGTTTATCTTCCGAATATAATAATAATAATAATAATAATAATAATAATAATAATAATAATAATAATAATAATAATAATAATAATATTTCGGAAGGAGACCCTCTCGTAGGCATGTTTTATTAAAAATAACTGCTGCTTCAGCACTATTAATCTTGTAAAGAGTCTTCTCTATCTTTCTGATGCCGGCTTTCTCGTTGTTGCTTAGACTGGCGAGCAACGCACCAAAGGGCATGGTAAAATTCGGTTGAGTCATTTGATTTATTATTGCTTATACAATTTTCTCTCTCCCTCTCTCACTCTCCCCAACGCGACGTTTCTTCCTGATCGACAGGACATTATCAAGCGATAACTGCTGAGGGACTGAATTCCAGTGGTTGTTGTTATTGTTGGAGATTAAGCCAGCCTTGTGCTGGCACGGGCTCTTGCTCCTAGAGCAGCCCGTAACTGGATTATCTGTAAAGATACAAAAACAGTGCTTTGGCGGTTAGTTGTAGAAAGGGGATAGGGTGACAGGCAGAATTGCAACCCCTTTGAACCTTACGGTACCCATCAGTAGGAGAGAAAGTTTTATAGCAGTGAGACTCATCCTAGCTGGAGAGTGCTGAGTAGAAAGAAGGAAACGAGTTTTAGTTTGAGGAAAAGGAGGTGTTAAAAAAAAAAAAAAAAAAAAAAAGGGAGTTACCCATAAACATTTTAGGGACAATATATATACATGTGTGTAGCATCTGAAAATATTGCAATATATATCAAACCAACATTAAGAAAGTATATAGTATATATACATGTTCATGCATACTCACACTTATACATATGCTCCCAAAGATGTGTATGGCTCCCATTGCAAACAGTGAAGTAAAGGGTTTGTGCATTGTGTAGCTTTCGTTGGTTTTATGTTTGTAAGACAATAGGAGATTCCCATGTGTCTATGGAGAAATGCCGCGTGATTCTTCTTTTTACCTGGGAGGTGGGTGAGACATTAGGAGATTCCAATGTGTCCCTATGTTATTTAGAATGTGTCTGGTGATCTGTGCCGGTGTCAGCTCATTTTCAGTTAGGTTCGACCTGAGAGACTGTGTCTCTGGGCAGTCTAGTAGGTAGTGTTCAAGGGGCTGGATTGCCTCTTGGTCACAGTACTGACATAACCTGCCCTCATTACCTATCATTTGCCAGGTGCACAGGTATCCTAGCCTTAATCTGTGTGTGATGACTGAGAGTTTTCTAGTGGTTTGTTTTGTGATGTCATGCGGCGTTAGATTTGTGACATCCACATACCACTTGGACATTCGTGAATCTTGTAGATAGTGATGTCGTACTTCACTCTCTTCTTGGAGTTTGGCATAGCTTTTAGCCATATCCTTTAGGTGTGTTGTGGATGGTTGCACTTTTATGCTTACTGTACTGCAGCTGAGGGCACTTTTGGCTAGGATGTCAGCTTCTTCATTTCCATGTATTTCCACATAGCTGGGTATCCAGTTTAGTGTGACTCTCCTGCCAGCAGCTTGATGTGACTTGGCCACTGATTTTACCTGTTATCGGTGTCACATTTTCTTTTGGATTTGTCGCTTTGATTGCGAGTATTGCTCCTTTGGAGTCGATATGCACTGTTGTGTGTCCTTCTTTTAAATTGGAATTTTCTAGGGCTTTTAAGATTGCCATTAGTTCCGCTTGTAGTATGGGGGCATTGTTGGATAGCCTCCAGCATCCTTTGAAGTCTTGGGCAGCCACTGCTGCTGCAGTTGCTGGAGCTTCTGGATCAACTGAGCCATCTGTGTAGTATATGTTTTCAGCTGCTGTATTCCTGATTGCTTCTTCTGCTGCAGTTTTCATCTGTGCTGCTGTGCACAGTTCTTTGTTTGCCGGTAGTATTGTGAAGTTATACCAGATTGGGTCTTCGACCCAGGGAGGTGGTTTTTGGTATCCCTCAGGTGGGACATCCTTTGTTATGTGTTTCACTGTGTCCTGCATACCCAGTTCTCTCAGTGTCTGGAGTATACTGCCCGCATAGGTTTTGGGCGAGTCTAGCTCTTCATGCAGGTTTATACACGCTTCATTTTGTTTTTGTGTGGTCCATTTCTGTCGTTTCTGATGGTTTTGCACAGAATGGCAATATTTCTTTGGCCCATCCTGTGCTTGAGAGACTGTAGTTGTGTCTCTGCCCTCAAGAGACAAATTCTTGTCCACACTGGGGCTCCAAGTATAAGTCTCATTGCATTATTTTGGATGACTTCCAGCCTCTGCTGTGACCTTTCTGAGACTTGTCAGGACTGGTGCTGCATATTCTACTTGTGCTCTGATGGTTTGTATGTAGAACCTCCTGAGCAGATGGTATGTTGCACCTTCTTGTAGTGATGTGATTCTTTTTAGGGCATTAAGCTCTGTTTTTGTTTTGACCTGGAGGAGTTGTATTTCCTTCTCCAGAGATAGTGAATCTGCACTGCAGACTCCCAGATATGTGTAGCTATCCACACAGTCTATTATGTCTCCTTTCAGTAGAAGGTTGGGTGGATTTCAATCATGTTTTATTGCAATGGCTTTTGTCTTGTTTCTGTTGATTTTGAGTCCCAGTTGTGTGCACTTGTCCTCAAGTTTTTGCAAGGCTTCTTGCATCTTTTGGAGTTGTCTTTGAGGGCCGGAGCTGACGATGCAAGCATCGTCATCATATATGAAGACCTCTACTCCTTGTGGTAGCTCGAGACAGCTAACATTTCCATAAGGACATTGAATAAGAAGGGGCTTAGAATGCCCCCCTGTGGAGTGCCGTTTTCAAGAGAGTAGTATTCTGACATTCTACCCTGGAACACTACTCTTGCTTCTCTGTCTTGCATGTATCCTTTTGTCCATGTAAGCAGGTTGCCTTTGATCCTCTTTCGGACTAGGGAGGAGAGGATGGTTGCTGCATTGGCCAGTTCATATGCTTTTTCTAGATCTGAGAAGACCACTCAGGATTTTCTGACATTTATGGCACTTAGCACATCTGTGAGGCCACGCTCATTGGGTGCCATTACTCCTTCCCTATAGGCCGTAGAGTCTATGGTGTAGGGGACCCTGCTTTCCATAGTAGTCTGTTTAGAACCATTCTTTCTGCAACGTTTTCAGTGCAGCTAATGAGGGATATCGGCCTATATGCGCCTTCCTCTTTTGGCTTTGGTATTGGTTGCGTGTCTTGCTGTTGCTATTTCTTTGGCCTGGTGTGCTCTGCATATGTCCTGTTTACCAGGAGTAGATATACCTGTTTGGAAGGGAATCCCATCTGTCTCAGCATGCTGTAGGCGATTGCATCTGCTCCAGGGGCTGTCACTTTTCCCCTTGCTGAGTGCACTGTTTAGTTCTTCCATAGTGAAGGGTGTGTCTGTGTCATCAGGTGTGTTGCAGGCAGTATTGATTTTTCTCCACCTTGCTGGGGAAATTTCATTTATTTTTTCCCGTGTGTTTGGGCAGGTTGTGGGATGTGTCCTTTCTGCGAAGTTTCTGGCTATATTCAGTTCTTCTTGTGGGTTGGGATGGATGCTTTGCTCTGTTCTTCCTTTCCCTGCAATTTTTGCAAGGAATCTTCAGATCTGGGTTACTGGAGTTTGTCTGATGATGTTTGGACACCAATCATACCATGCCTGCGTGGGCTATTACCTCTCTGAGAAGTCTGTGCATCTCGTCAGATGGTTCCCGTCTTAAGAGTTTCTGGACTCTGTTGACTCTGGCATTGAGTTCTTTGACTCTTTCACAGTAGTACCATGCATCTTTGTGATCGATCTTGGGGTTCCATCTCTCTGATGGTGGTGGTGGTATGGGGGGCAGCTTTTTGAGCTGTAGGCCAATGTCAATGGCTATGTGGTCGCTTGTGAGAGTCTTGTGCAGCTTCCGTGTTGCTTGCTCCTTTAGGGCTGAGTTTGTGAGGGTAAGATCTCGTCTTCCTCCTTTTAGGTGAGTTGGCTCTCCACTGTTTAGTAGGTATACCTCTGGGAATTCAAATGATAACTGGTGTAGATGCCTCCCAGTTGTGTTTGTTTGTTGTGTAGAGTTCAGACTCAGGTGATGTGCATTGGAGTCTTCCCCAATTACTGTGTTTTCTTGTGTCGCTGCGCTGAAGAGTGTTTCCCCTTCAAATGTGTTGTCCCAAGCCCTGTATATATTGTGCACCGTCAGTGTTGTGTTTGCAAGTGAGTTTTACGCTGAGTGATTCTACATCATCTCCGCAAGGGATGTTGTCTACTTTTCTTGACGGGATTGTGTTTTTAACCAGGGTGATTAGCCCTCTTTTAGTGTCTGTGTATGGTGTTTTGTATACTTTGTACCCTCTAAATGAAAATTTGGCGTTTTCCCTTACTAGTGTTTCTTGTAACATTATGTCATAGTTATTTGTTTGTGTGTGTGCTTGCAGGAATGCGTATTTATTGTTTGCGCTTAGTATGTTCCACTTGAGGATTTTTATTGTGTCTGTGTCTCTGCAATCATTTGTTCTGATTGTGTTGTTGTTGTTTCCTAACTCGTCATTTGCACTTGATGTGCCTTGACTACCAACACTGTGGTTGGCCCTGGCACTGGAGATGTACCTGGTACTGTTACTTGGGATGAAACTGACACCGAGTGTATTTGTAGTGCTATTTGCACCGTTGTTATTTTGTTGTGTAGGCATGGTGATGCAAAAAGTAATCTGGATGTTCCTATCCACTTATCAAGCCCTGTATATATTGTGCACCATCAGTGTTGTGTTTGCAAGTGAGTTTTACGCTGAGTGATTCTACATCATCTCCGCAAGGGATGTTGTCTACTTTTCTTGACGGGATTGTGTTTTTAACCAGGGTGATTAGCCCTCTTTTAGTGTCTGTGTATGGTGTTTTGTATACTTTGTACCCTCTAAATGAAAATTTGGCGTTTTCCCTTACTAGTGTTTCTTGTAACATTATGTCATAGTTATTTGTTTGTGTGTGTGCTTGCAGGAATGCGTATTTATTGTTTGCGCTTAGTATGTTCCACTTGAGGATTTTTATTGTGTCTGTGTCTCTGCAATCATTTGTTCTGATTGTGTTGTTGTTGTTTCCTAACTCGTCATTTGCACTTGATGTGCCTTGACTACCAACACTGTGGTTGGCCCTGGCACTGGAGATGTACCTGGTACTGTTACTTGGGATGAAACTGACACCGAGTGTATTTGTAGTGCTCATTTGCACCGATTGTTAATTCAGTTGTGTAGGCATGGTAATAATGACAAAAAAAAGTAATCTGAGACGTTTCCTCTGCACTTATCTCAACCACTTTCTTTCAGCTATTTCCTCTGAGAAGTTTGATCCTGTTAATTCTGCAAACTTGAATAGCATTTGCACTAGGAGATTTGTGAGGTCTTGGGTCTGTGCAATGTATTTGTCGTGTTTTAGTTCTGGGCGAACTTCAACCCTGTTGATTTGTGGGGTAGGAGGAGGAGGGAAGACTGGGTTATATGGCTTTGGGGAGCCAGGAACAGTGGAGCTTGTTTTGGGATTTGGAGTGAGGAGGATAGTTCGGGTTTCGGGTACAGGAGAGGTTAAAATGTATGTGTTTGTCGGCGTGGCCGATTCTGAGAAACTGATTTTTCTTCTTGTGTTGGTTATTTGTTTTTTTTGGAGTGTGTTGGTCTGGGTGTGGTTTGGGGTGTGTTTTGTTTTCTTTTTTCTGAGGTTGAGGCTGGTTTTGTGTTCTGTTGGGTCTAAGCCCTCCAGCTGCAACAGCATAGGACTGTGTCTTATGCTGGGGGTGTGTCTGTGTGTTTTTGGGAGCTTGTTGAGGCCCCCTAACTGCAGTAGCATAGGACCTTGATCCCTGCTGGGTAGTAGGAGCTACTGTTGTCTGTTGGGGTCTGGTGTTTTGTGTGTGTGTGTCCAGGGAGGCTCCGAGGTGCAATTACTTTTAGTGTGTCGATTTTTTGTAGCCTTATCGGGCATTTTCTGTTCCACGCATGGTGGTTTCCCTTGCATGCGGGGCATCTGGCATTTGTTTCTTGTCCAGCTTTGAACTTATCTGTGCAGAGTTTTGTGGGATGTCTCCCACTACATTCACCACAAATGGCTTTGGCGGTGCAGGCACTGCTATGGTGTCTGTACCTCTGACAGTTAAAACATCTCAGAGGTTAAAGGTGTGAAGTCCATGGTGGGGAAGGAGCCCCACATGCCGAGATTCAGTGATTTTGGCTGAGTTCCTTTCCACTCAACTAAGACTTTGCGGGTTGGCTGGGGGTTGGGTCCTTTTGTGTAGCATCTTTCTGATTTGACCACTTTAGGATTTTCCAGAATAACCCTGGTGTCAAATTGCAGAGGGTAGTGGCATAAAATACATTTGCAGGGTTTGTCCTCAGGATTGAGGTATTTGAAGCTAGCAGGGTTCTTTTTCATATATTCATTTGTATTTTCATTTGAGGTTATAACAAACAGTTCTCCCTTGGTAGTGGGTCTTGCCTTGAACACCTTACCTTTCCTTTCAAGGTCCTTGACTAACTCGTAGGCACTGCTTCCTGTTGGACGAGTTATCAGGTACTTTCCATGTGAGGGTGAAGGTGCTGCTGGTGGTCCTTGCTGCTTCCGTTTGCTTCTGGTGACGACCTGGAAACCGTCATTCGTGTCCATGGCAGGGCGGTTTGCTGTGTCTTCTGGAGTGGCTGTGGTGGTTTCTTCTTTGGAGGAGGTGGAGGAGTATAATCTTGGTCTAACCGCTTCAGGTGTATCTGAAAAGGAGGAGGAAGAAGACGTCCTTTTCCGGTTCTCAGGTGCCTCTGCAGTGGTGGGTGCGGGCTGGGTTACAGGGTCCATGGCTGCATCCGTCTATCTGTGAGGGGAGAGAGAGAGAGAGAGAGAGAGAGAGAGAGTGTGTGTGTGTATATGTATGTTATGTTTTTTACTTTTGCCTGAAGGGCCTAAACCTGGTTTATGAGAGACACCAGCCTATCGTCCCTGTGCTACTTGCAATAAAGGATTGCGACAGTAGGAAGTTTTTGCCCTTTGTCCCTGCTTCAATTGGAGTTTTCAGACCCCAACGGCTACCAAATTTTAGGCAGGAGAGACTGTTAGTAAAGGAAAAATTATTTGAGAAAACAGAGATGTCATATGAATTTTCTTGTAATATGTGAGAGAGCTCTCTCAGAATTATAATTCTCGGTGTCGTCGTCGTAAATCGCCGAAAGTTCCGCCGAAAATCGCTGGAAAAATTGTCGCTATCGTCGACTGGGATGGCGCTACTGTTCGCTGCCACTCGCGTTTGCCAGAGAAGGTCTCGGAAGAGATGTTACTGCTACGGAGGCCGAGCAGCAACTGATTCCAGTGGCGAGTCCTTCTTCTTATATCATGATATTGCGGGCTCTTGGGTACGGTCAGAGCACCTCTCCAGCACGTTGGGTTTTCATTGGTTCTTGGGAAGGTGACTCATACGGCAGGCGTTTATGAGTCTTGCAGACCTTCTCAGGTGGGGGATATCACCGGGAGCCTCTTGATTGGCTTCTACCTGAGTGACTTGACCCCTGGTATTATTCTCATGTCCGGTGTTTGTTTCATGCGCGCTGGTACTTTCGTTGGGGGGGAAGGGTGTGGTCCTCCTCACACACGTCAGTATCAGGAACGCTTCTTGGGTGGTATTAAGGGGAGGCTTTTGTTCGAGGATAAGCAGTACTTCTAGGAGACGCAGATGTCGTGGGTGAGGTGCTCTCCCAATGATCTTAATATTCCTGACGATGTCGTCTCTCGTGATGTCTTTCTGGTGTACTGCAAGGGCGTGCTGCCTAATGGCGCCCTCCTGGGCGTGGCAGGAGATCCTTTTAGACAGGCGCATCGTTGTCATGCCGATGTAAATCCCAGGGCATCCTTGGGTGGGGCATATGTATCGGTAGACAACGTTGGACCGCTTTAGGGGGTCTCCTACGGGCGGGGAGGGGTTGTTCTTCATCCAGAGGTCCTTCGTACACCGATTCTTGTAGTAAATAATGAGGGACACTCTCTTTTCTTCCTCCATGGGGCGAATGTGTTCCTCTATTATTTTCTTCATGGCTGCTTCGTCCTCCTTGTATTGGTGGTGCATGAAGGCTTTATAGAAAAGTTTTATATCCTCCAGGGGTGGAATGTTCCTTCTCTCTTCCTCCGTCATGTACCACTTGTCAAGGGCGGCTCGTGTTTCTCGGTTTACGAGTTTATTCAAGTACCCATTGTTAATTAGCATCTGGGAAGCTCGGTCGAGTTTGAGGTGTGTGTCCGGCCACGACGAACAGTGAGAGAGGGCCCTCTTGACGAAGGCCCTGATGGTGGTGGTCTTGAACGACAGACGCCCTTCAACTTCTTCTGCTAGCAGAGGCCTTTAGGGACAGGGGGTCATACTCGAGCAGTATTTACATCAAAGAGATGAAGGAGGCAGCCGCAGATCTGAAGAAGAGGGAAGACATCACCGTAAAGCGTGCAGACAAGACAGCTGCTTTTGTGCTCATCAACACCTTGGAATACTTCAAGAAACTCGACGCCATCTTGTCTGATGTCTCCAAGTTCGAGAGAGTTATGAAGAACCTGACATAAGACATCAAACGTGACGCCAACCGGGTCATCACGGCCGTGAATGCCGCTACGAATGCCACACAACTCCCGCCCATCCAAGGTGACTACAGCCTCGGCTACCTAAAAGGGAACGTAAAGACCCACAAGGAAGGCAACCCCCTACACCCGATCATCAGCCAAATGCCCGCCCCGACTTACACCCTGGCCAAACGCCTTAATAAAATTCTGACTCTATATATCCCCTCCAGGTACTGCCTCACCTCATCGGTGGAATTTTTCGAGAAGATCCGCGACTCCTCCAGTGCGGGAACCATGGCGTCCTTAGACGTTGAGTCCCTATTCACCAACGTCCCAGTCGACGAGACAATAGGGATCATCATGGAGCGGGTATATAGGAATCCCGATATGAGACCCCCTAACATCCCAGAAGACTTTAAGAACCCTGCTGGATATCTGTACAAAGAGAGCCCCTTTCACCACCCACCAAGGACAGATGTACCGCCAAAAGGACGGCATAGTGATGGGGTCCCCCTTAGGAGTCCTCTTCGCTAACTTCTACATGGGTGAAGTGGAAGAAAGGGTCTTCTCGCAACATAGATGTCTGTCCCCGCACATACGGACGCTATATCGATGACATCTTCGTGCAAGCTGACTCCGAGGATGAGGTAGAAGCCCTTCTGCAGCCGTTCCTGCAACATAGCGCACTCAACTTCACCGTCGAGTACAGCAGCAACGATCGGCTCCCCTTCCTCAACGTCCTTCTCACGAAGACGAATCAGAAGTTGGCGACTACAGTTTACACCAAAGCTACGAACCTTAGACTTTGTCTAAATGGAGATAGCGAGTGTCCTGCGCGGTTCAATATCACCACTGTCAGGGCCTTCGTCAGGAGAGCCCTCTCGCACTGTTCGACGTGGAAAAGACACACACCTCGAACTCGACTGAGCATCCCAGATGCTAATTAACAATGGGTACTTGAATAAACTCGCAAACCGAGAAACACGAGCTGCCCTAGACAAGTGGTACATGACGGAGGAAGAGAGAAGGAACATTCCACCCCTGGAGGATATAAAACTTTTCTATTAAGCCTTCATGCACCACCAATACAAGGAGGACGAAGCAGCCATGAAGAAAATAATAGAGGAACACATTTCGCCCCATGAGAGAGTGTCCCTCATTATTTACTACAAGAATCGGTGTACGAAGGACCTCTGGATGAAGAACAACCCCTCCCCGCCCGTACGAGACCCCCTAAAACAGTCCAACGTTATCTACCGATACGTATGCCCCGCCCAAGGATGCCCTGGGGTTTACATCGGCATGCCGACGATAAGCCTGTCTAAAGGGCGCCATTAGGCAGCACGCCCTTGCAATACACCAGAAAGACATCACGAGAGACGACATCATCAGGAATATTAAGATCATCGGGAGAGCACCTCACCCACAACGTCTGCGTCTCCTAGAAGCGCTGCTTATCCTCGAACAAAAGCCTCCCCTTAATACCACCCAAGAAGTGTTCCTGATACCAACGTGTGTGAGGAGGACCACACCCCTTCCCTCAAACGAAAGTACCAGCGCGCATGAAACAAACACCGGACATGAGAATAATACCAGGGGTGATGTTACTCAGGTAGAAGCCAATCAAGAGGCTCCCGGTGATACTCCCGCCTGAGAAGGTCTGCAAGACTCGTAAATGCCGCCGTATGAGTCACCTTCCCAGGAACCAATGAAAACCCAACCTACCGGAGAGGTGCTCTGACCGTACTCAAGAGTCCGCAACATCACAATATAAGAAGAAGGACTCGCCACTGGAATTCAGTCCCTCATATACGGGCTGCTCTGTGAGCAAGAGCCCGTGCTGGCACAAGGCCAGCTTAATCTTAAACAACAAACAACCACTGGAATTCAGTCCCTCAGCAGTTATCGCTTGATAATGTCCTGTCGATCAGGAAGAAACGTCGCGTTGGAGAGAGAGTGAGAGAGGAGAGAGAGAGAGAGAGAGAGAGAGAGAGAGAGAGAGAGAGAGATGTGTATAAGCAATAATAAATCAAATGACTCAACCGAATTTTACCATGCCCTTTGGTGCGTTGCTCGCCAGTCTAAGCAACTACAAGAAAGCCGTCATCAGAAAGATAGAGAAGACTCTCTACAAGATTAATAGTGCTGAAGCAGTAGTTATTTTTAATAAAATAATAATAATAATAATAACCATCAAAGAGATATAAGCAAAATATATAATAAAATATTTTTGATAAAATATGTTTGACAAAATAACCTAATTACGACAAACATGAATATTGGAATTCTACTCAACAACCTAATAATAATAATAATAATAATAATAATAATAATAATAATAATAATAACAAAAAGGACTCAGGCACATTCACACAAAAGCCAATACTGAGGCCGTTTTAATCACTTTGCATCTGAATCGTACAACAGACAGGACCCGCATTCTCTCGTGGAGGACTTTGCCTCCACCCTACACTAGCCCCCCGCCCCCCACCCCCGCCCCCACCCCCCACATCCCACCCCCCCACCACGAACATTTGCATAGCTATCAAACAATGCCTGCTGCCACAGTCTCTGATCTGAAAGTAAGATGACACAATTCTCGTGTGGAAAGTTGAAGTTGGTTCAAGAACGTCGAGCGAACCGAGGAAGCCACTTATTGCCTTCGCGTTTGATGAATAAATTCGTTCTTCGTAGCTGTTTGCCGTTCGTGATTGAGAGAAAATGAGAATGGAAAGTAAACTTTTTATTTTTTTGGTCGTTTAAATTCTGCACTTCCTCGAATCTGGTGCTTCGAATAAACTGTTACACTGAAGAGATAAATTTTGAATACGCGTTTATCCATTTTCGTAGGAATGGAATGGAATATAGAATGGAATATAGAATTGAATATAGAATTGAAAGTGAGTGTACAGAAGGTCTGAAAGGTGTAACAAGTGGAAGAA
>NC_087208.1:49480180-49497680 GCF_015104395.2 Macrobrachium nipponense | reverse complement strand
AAAGCAATCCTCTCTCCACCTTGTGAATATTAATATTATTAACAATAATATTTGAAAAGAGAGACGAACTAGCATCTCGTTTAAGTATTTATATAAATCAACAAAACGTGACATCTGGGAGTATGCGAATAAATATACAATAATTGCTGAGGAAATATAAATAATCAGTGAAAAAATACAGACCTATGAATGACAGAAACAGCTAGCGATAAAAACCAATAAATCATTCAGGTTATCCAATGTGAAATTCTTGTAACATGAATAAAAAAAAACACACTTTAGCCATTAACTCTGCTAGCATTACGGAGAGGAATACATATTTATATAATTCATGTTTGTAGCGAAAATAAAAGAAAGCCACATCGGTATTTAAACGGGTTGGTTTTTTATTGTATTTATATCATAAAAGCGCTTTCAGAATGCCTGGCATATTTGCCAAGTTGATAATTAAACTGTCTCAGAGAATTTCTTATTCAATGTCTGCCCGACAAAGGACTGTCACTGGTCGGTTTCGTAAATTATACCTCTTGTTTCTTTTATAGGCATGCTTGAGTATTTTACAGCCTCTCTCTCTCTCTCTCTCTCTCTCTCTCTCTCTCTGTCATCGGGCGTTACATATTTTAGGACACTGTGGATGAACAGTAAAACCTGCTCCTAGAGATAAGTGAGCGCACGATGTCTCCTCTTAAGATGGACTGATAAGTCTTTGAGACATCCTAATCCTTGTAAACTCCTTGTAGCCACTATTGAGTATCTTCAAGCTCTCTCTCTCTCTCTCTCTCTCTTTGCCAGTGCATCGATATGCCAAAGGAACACTCGTCTCCACAATTTAACATATACATACGTGCATATATATATATATATATATATATATATATATATATATATATATATATATATATATATATATATTATAATTCATACATACACATCCAACAAAGAGAGAAGATTAATCCCATAAAACTGCACTGCAGAAGTTAAACCAACGAGAAATAGAATTAACCGCCAAATGCCGAGTGATATAACAGCCCCCTTCACCCCCACACGGGAGAAATAAAAAAGGGCCCCAATTTGCATACTGGATGTAGCGGAGCCATTATCAAATAAGAGAGCGAAGTATCATTATAACATTAGTTACCGCTTAAAAAAGTAAGAGTTCTTAAGTAAGAGTTACAGCTAAAAAAAAGTAAGAGTTCTTAAGTAGGAGTTACAGCTAAAAAGTAAGAGTTCTTGAGTAAGAGTTACAGCTAAAAAAAAAAGTAAGAGTTCCTAAGTAAGAATTACAGCTAAAATAAAGTAAGTGTTCTTAAGTAAGAGTTACAGCTAAAAAAGTAAGAGTTCTTGAGTAAGAGTTACAGCTAAAAAAAAGTAAGAGTTCTTAAGTAAGAGTTACAGCTAAAAAAAAGTAAGAGTTCTTAAGTAAGAGTTACAGCTAAAAAATAGTAAGAGTTCTTAAGTAAGAGTTACAGCTAAAAAAAGTAAGAGTTCTTAAGTAAGAGTTACAGCTAAAAAAGTAAGAGTTCTTGAGTAAGAGTTACAGCTAAAAAAAGGTAAGAGTTCTTAAGTAAGAGTTACAGCTAAAAAAAGTAAGAGTTCTTAAGTAAGAGTTACAGCTAAAAAAGTAAGAGTTCTTAAGTAAGAGTTACAGCTAAAAAAAGTAAGAGTTCTTAAGTAAGAGTTACAACTAAAAAATAGTAAGATCTTAAGTAAGAGTTCAGCTAAAAAAATAGTAAAGTTCTTAAGTAAGATTACAGCTAAAAAAAATAGTAAGAGTTCTAAGTAAGACTTTACAGCTAAAAAATAGTAAGAGTTCTTAAGTAAGAGTTACAGCTAAAAATAGTAAGAGTTCTTAAGTAAGAGTTACAGCTAAAAAATAGTAAGAGTTCTTAAGTAAGAGTTACAGCTAAAAAAAGTAAGCGTTCTTCAGCAAGAGTTAAAGCTAATAAAAAAAGTAGCATGTTAAAAAAACTGATGAAATTTGGGACACAAGAATCATTGCTGAGATGTTGCCTGCAGTGCACCGTGTGAGGTGAACTGAAGGTATTATACCCCGTACGGATGATATCACTCATTGAGAGAGAGAGAGAGAGAGAGAGAGAGAGAGAGAGAGAGAGAGAGAGAGAGAGAGAGAGACGTTAGAGGGCAAGATTCATGGCAAACTTTACTGAGGATTTGTAAGCAAATATGAATGAATTCATCACCATGCAACCATTAATATAATAATAATAATAATAATAATAATAATAATAATAATAATAATAATAATAATAATAATAATAATAAAAGAAACTCCTTCCTGGCTCGAAGGAAAAATACCCCATAAAATATACACGGCAGAAAAATATTCCATTAACCGAGGGAATAAATAATATACTGATTCTGTGTGCAATATGAATCGGCCAATGTCATGAATTATTTCAGGACCAACGAGAACTAGTATATATCAATTTGTACCAAAAACCTTCCGACGTGACAGTCTAAGAGTTCAGTGGCTCAATATGATGTCTTTCATAAACAGAAGGGGAAGAATTTGATTGTCAAGGGATATGCTAGCAGCTAGAGAGAGAGAGAGAAGAGAGAGAGAGAGAGGACGAGAGAGAGAGAGAGAGAGAGATGATGATATACGCATACACATAAAGGGAAAAGTAATGGTAAAAGGTTTGTTCCTTTAACCTGTAAAAGGGGTGTGAAAGGGGAGAAGAGAGAGAGGAGAGAAGGGAGAGAGAGAGAGAGAGAGAGAGAGAGAGAGAGAGAGAGAGAGAGAATGTGATATACCTATATCACAGATAAAGAGAAAAGTAATGATAAAACGTTTCATTGGAAAAATAATGATAACACTTTTCATTTAAACCTGTAAAAAGGGAGAGAGAGAGAGAGAGAGAGAGAGGATGAGAGAGAGAGAGAGAGAGAGAGAGAGAGAGAGAGAGATAATATAATAATAATAATAATAATAATAATAATAATAATAATAATATAATAATAATAACTTATTTCCAATTGACACTGGTTATTCTACAATGTGTATATATATACATATAGGTAGATCAGCATTAAAATAAATTCATAGTAAGTTAATACTAATGTAACAAACATTTCTTCAACTTATTCTTAAAAGAATGTAGAGTGGGAGCGTCCTTGATATCTTGTGGTAGCTTATTCCAGAGGGAAGGGCCCCTAGACGGGAGCTCCCTTGAGCCGATATCTGTTTTCGCTCTTTTTACAACAAGATCACAATCCTGACGAGTATAAACACCAGTTACTGAGTTAACCATATTAAAATGATACAGCCATTCCGGTAAAATACCTCTTAAAACTTTAAAAACAAACACATAAACTTCGTAAACATACTCATCTTTGACCTTCAACCTTTCAGAACGGGAGAAATATGATCGTACTTCCTAATATCGCCTACAGCTACTCTAGCAGCGAAATTACACATTTTTTTAATTTTGTCGAGATGGACTTAATTAGTGCACCCCCATACCTTAAAACAATAGTGGATGAGGCTCATTACTAGTGACTGAACATCAATCAGGCGCGTGGAAGGTTCAAAATTATCTTTTATTCTGTTCAAGTAAATAAGTATGCCCGTCGCCTTTTTGCATACCTCTTCAATATGAGAGTCAAAAGTCATAAAACGGTCAAAATAGACGCCTAAGTTTTTCACAACTTTCATAGGTTTGATAACATTGCCATTGAAATTTACCCTCACATTATCATCTATGGCAGATATATGTTGTCTTGAACCTATAAAAATGTACTGAGTTTTATTTTCGTTCGATAGGAGGCCATGTCTCTGGAAATATGTCTTGGCCTTCTCCAAGACTGCTTCAGCCCTTCTTAATAAATCACTCATGTTGCATATGTCCCCTTCAAGTATGATTCTGAGTATCATCAGCATACTGGATAACGAAAACACCAGGTAGAGATTTAGCCAAATCGTTAACAAAAATAACAAACAATATTGTTCCTAAGATGGATCCTTGCGGGACCCCAAATGTTACCTCACATCTAGATGACAATGTGTCCCTTAACTTTACTGACTGGAATCGATTAGTGAGATAACTATCAAACCAAGATGGATCTATTCTATGACTTATACATTTCTCTAATAGGATTTTGCGTTTCACGCTATCAAAGGCTTTGGAAAGATCCAGTTGTAGGAGCAGTGATATCTTTTTATTTTCTATGTTATTATTTATTTGATCAGTTACCTTCAAAAGAGCTGTCTCAGTAGATAATTAAGGCCTAAAGCCATGCTGATGTTCAGATAAAAACTGGTTTTCTTCCAAATATTTTGTTAATTGATTAACAATATCTTTTCCAGTACCTTAGACAGAGTGGTAACAGTGAGATTAGCCGATAGTTTTTTATGTCATCTCTATCTCCATTTTTAAAAACAGGAATAACGAAAGGGTATTTCCATAAATCAGGAAAGGTGCTAGTTACGATGGAAGTATTGATGATTATTGTAATATGAAATGCTATTATAAATAGTGCATCCTTGATAAACTTTAGAATATCCATCAGATCCTCATGCGTTCGAGTTATTTAAATCCGTAATAGTTAATATAACCATCTCACAGTCTACTGGAGAAGGTTTGAATCCGCGTGAATTATCTAGATTTATTGACCAATGACTTAGATTCTCATTTGCTGATGTCACCTGCTGAGTTTTCTCGTAAGTTTGTTTTCCTATATTCGCAAAAAAAATACTCAGTTAAACTCTTCCGCTTTAGCTTCAATATCCTCTCTGTTTTCAAATATTTGTGCTTCGCTACTAACAGTATGGAGCATTTTTTAAACTACTTTCCAAGTTTTACGATAGTTATATCTTATATCTTGGAATTCTTGTCTGTAGTGTTATTTCTACTGGAGTCTATCATGACTTTTACTTTTTTCTTCAATTCTCTGAAATTTTCTCCCAGTAGTACACCATTTCTTTGGGCTTTAAGATTTCTCTGCACGAGATCTCTTGCCTTCATCGCTTTTTTTATATCTTGGGTTATCCAGGGGGCAGGGGGTCGTTTGATTTCATTAGTCACCATTGGAGCACATTTGTCAATGCAAGAAACAAAATATTCAGTTAAAATAAACATACTGGCAATTTACATCGTCAGTGTTTAGTATTTCATTTAACAGGGTGACTTTATTTAGTAACAAGTCGCATAGTGTCTGAGAAGAGCAATTTTTTAGACATCGATAAGTTTTAAAGACAGGTTCTCTTTTTGGTTTATGCAGATTTAAAGTAGCAGTAATTGCCTCGTGCTTAATCATATCAGTTCTATTAGTTATCAAAAGGTCAATGAGCGTTGCAGAATTGCAAGTAACACGAGTAGGCTTGTTAATGATCTGATGAAGTTTGACGTTACGTATAATTTTCTCCTTTTTATTTCCTGCAGACAACAAATTATCATTAAAATCATCAAATATAAAAATTGGCTTGTTACGTAAAACAGCATTTTTAAAAGTCTCTAAACTATAATTGAACGAAGTTGAATCCACTTTGGGGTGTCGATATACACAGCCAATCACAATGGAGGGCAACTTCCATATGTCTTCGATTCCTTCAACTCTTTCGATATTAATTTTTATTTCGGTCACTTTTAGATAATCCTTACCATATAAAAAAAACACCTCCACCGCGGCCTCGATCATAACGAAACATCTTATATAAAGGAGTATTTACAAAGGCATCATCCCTAACGGAATAAGCCATGTCTCACTTACACATAAAACATCCACCTCCAAATCCATTAACATATTCTCTATTTCATTCATATGGCATAACAGTGATTGTGCATTTAGATAAAATATATTCACAAAATCTCTTGATTTATTACAGTTACCTTCTACGGCGCATTCTTCTTGGCCATTGCTTGGTAACCTCAATAGAGAGAGAGAGAGAGAGAGAGAGAGAGAGAGGAGAGAGAGAGAGAGAGAGATTAAACAATCATCAGAGAATGACAGACGCAAAAGGAACACAAAATCTAAAACGAATATTAAAGAATGACTAACTAAAAGAAATTGAGATAATATTGTCAGGAGAGAGAGAGAGAGAGAGAGAGAGAGAGAGAGAGAGAGAGAGAGAGAGAGAGAGAGAGACTGAAGTGTGCAAACAATGTAGATCCTTGAGTGTAAACAGCTGAATAAAAAGAGACTCATTCTTCGAGAATGTCAAGTCAGATTTCTCCTTTTTAGTTTTCAGTAAAAGGAAGCTATCGAGAGGCTATTTGTCCGTCCGTCGGCACTTTTTTCTCTCCGCTCTCAGATCTTAAAAGCTACTGAGGCTGGAGAGCTGCAAATTGTACGTTAATCACCCACCCTCCAATCATCAGTCATACCAAATTGCAGCCTTCTACCTTAATAGTTTATATTTTATTTACGGTTAAAGTTAGCCATAACCGTACTTCTGGCAGCGTTACAGGGACCAAAACATTGGCCACCACCAGCCCGTGGCTGAGGCCACCACCAGACATAAAGTTTCTTCGGAGCATTTTTT
This sequence comes from Macrobrachium nipponense, assembly GCF_015104395.2. Taxonomy (NCBI): domain Eukaryota; kingdom Metazoa; phylum Arthropoda; class Malacostraca; order Decapoda; family Palaemonidae; genus Macrobrachium; species Macrobrachium nipponense. The sequence goes on along the minus strand of NC_087208.1, from coordinate 49,491,178 downwards.
ACTTGTTTCTTTTCCTCATTCCTTTTCCAAACACAATTATCCTCTCATTCATCCATTCTTAAATCTGTATTCAGTAAGATTATTAAACTCATTTGGGGTCTTATATCTTATTCATCTGGAAGATGATTTGAGCTGTTAATTGGCTATTCCTCTAACTGGGTCTCAAAAACGTTCTTCCAGGAACGTCTGAAGCTCCTGTGAACGTAGATTTCTGGAATAATTTCCAGTTAACTAAAACAGTAGAAAAAAAATTGCACTGAATTTTCTGTACAGCGTATACTTATTTAAATCATCAACCACAGCCCATGAAGCTCTCAAAAGCAGTCCACGATACTTTCAGCCACAGCCCGGTGATGGCCTGTGTTATTGTCACCTATAGCGGTGCCAGGCGCACGATCATGGGCTAACTTTAACCTTGACTAAAATAAAAACGGCTGAGGCTAGAGGGCTGCAATTTGGTGCGTTTCATGTTTGGAGGGTGGATGATCTACATACCAATTTGCAGTCCTCTAACCTCAGCAGTTTTTAAGATCTGAGGACGGACAGAAAAGTGCAGATGGATAGCATGAACAACGCCAAAACTCACGAGTTTGAATCATGAACAACACCAAAACTCATGATTTTGAGTCATAAACGACACCAAAACTCATGATTTTGATTCATGAACAACACCAAAACTCATGAATTTGAATCATGAACAACACCAAAACTCACGAGCTTGAATCGAGAACAACACCAAAACTCATGAGCTTGAATCATTAACAATACCATGATTCAAAATAATGAACAATACCAAAAAACATGAGTTTGAATTATGAACAACACCAAAACTCATGATTATGAATCATGAACAAACCCAAAACTCGTGATTTTGGATCATGAACAACACCAAAACTCATGATTTTCAATCATGAACAACAGCAAAACTCGTGATTTTGGATCATGAACAACACCAAAACTCATGAGTATGAATCATGAACAACACCAAAACTCCAATATGTTTGGAATCCCATGAACAACACCCAAAACTCTGAAGTTATGAAGTCCTTGACCCACACAAAAACTCAATATTTTGAATCATGAAACAACACCAAAACTCATGATTTTGAATCATGAAAAACTCCAAAACTCGTGATTTTGGACCATGAACAACACCAAAACTCATGATTACACCAAAACTCCATGATTTTCATCATGACAACACCAAAACTCATGATTACACCAAAACTCATGATTTTCAATCATGAACAACACCAAAACTCATGAGTATGAATCATGAACAACACCAAAACTCAATATTTTGAATCATGAACAACACCAAAACTCAATATTTTGAATCATGAACAACACCAAAACTCATTGCCCAGCGAATTTCCCGAGCGTCACAAAAACAAATGAACAACGATTGCAATTCTAATGAAGATTTCCGCTTCCCTAATATTATAACCCGGTCCCCCACCCCCCTCAATGTTACATTGCAAATTTTCATCCTCGAAGTCCCTTATGGGCTCTACGGAAATTACTCCACGCAAATGCAAATGAACTCAATAAAATGCCGAGTACTTATGTTAGTCTTTTATTCATTTAAGGCGATGAAAGGCCTTCATTTGCATACTGGATGTAGGGAAGCCATAGCCTAATAATATAAGCGTGGGGTAATGGCATTTAGTTGCTTACAGGAGAGGGTATTAAAGCCGGGGATAAAGGGGGCCCCAGCCCTTCTCTCACCCCCCCCCAACCCCATTAAATGTCAGGTATGCTAAAAGACGACGTATACCCTTAGAACTAAACTCATACAATGTTGTTGTTGTTATTATTATTATTATTATTATTATTATTATTATTATTATTATTATTATTATCACTCAGAAGATGAGGCTTATTCGTGTGGAACAAGCCCCCACCAAAGGGGCCACTGACTTGAAATTCAAGCTTCCTTCAAAGATTATTATTATTATTATTATTATTATTATTATTATTATTATTATTATTATTATTTCGGAAGGAGACCCTCTCGTAGACATGTTTTGTTAAAAATGACAGCTGCTTCAGCACTATTAACTCTTTACAGATTAATAGTGCTGAAGCAGCTGTCATTTTTAACAAAACATATTATTATTATTATTATTATTATTATTATTAGTTATTATTATTTATTATTATTATTATTATTTATTATTATTATTATTATTATTATTATTCAGAAGATAAGCCTTATTCATATGGAACAATCCCACCAAAGGGGCCACTGACTTGAAATTCAAGCTTCCAAAGAATATTAATGGTATTCATTGGGAAGAAGAAAGAGGAGGTAAAGAGAAATACAAAAAGAAGAAATCCCACTTACTGAAGAAGAACAAATAAATTAACATGATATATAACAGAGTTTTAACAGTAGATTCTGTAAGTATGGGTGGCATTAAGGCTGGTAAGAAAGACTATGAGCGTGGAATTAGCTTTACAGTCGTGGCTGAAATTGTAACTTTCCGAGAAGCGACGGTAATTCGTGTTGTAGTAAAACGTAGTAGTAGTAGCAGTTAGGATTTGCCTTTGGGACGGCTCGTAAAAGTTGTCCCTCAAACTCATATTACTAAAAGTGATAGTAGTATTAGAATAGTAACAGTGTCACCAGAGGCATTAGAGACACTGAGTGGGTTGTTAGCTGTAGCAATCTCCTTTCAACATAATTTTATTAAGTCGTTTTTGTCAAATGACAGAAAATGGTTGTGGAAGATGTTGAAGGCACGAGAGAAGGAAAAGTTGTGCTTACAATAGATCAAGACAAAATTTGTTAAGACTGAAAGTGATGTAGTGTGGTGAGGCTATAGTTTAAGGAGCTTCGTGTTTCATTATTATTAATATTATTATTAACCCCGAACCATATTTACATGCATATGAAGGGTTTGGCAAGAAATGCAAGGGAAACTAGAGGAAACATGAGTGGACATCTGTAGATATTATTCCCATATTTGGTTTTTGAAGAAGAACTGAAATATATAATACATCATTCTTCCTAATGAACACCATAATATTATTTAGAAGCTTGAATTACAAGTCAATGGCCCCTGTAGGTCTGTTCCATATGAATAGAAGTTCAAGATTCGAATAATAATAATAATAATAATAATAACTAATCAATAATTAATATGGGAAGGATCATCTAAGGAAACTAGATACCCTAACTCCAGACTGTAAATGGATTTGTATCTGGGGCATCATGGATGGGAGTTTCGGAATAAGAAAATGCTCCGTTCAGTCAACATACAAAATAAAAGGTAAAGTAACGAGAACTGAAGGGATAAAGCTACCAGATGGGAGCAACATCAAACACATAGATGAGACTGGATACAAATACCTAGGAATAATGGAAGGAGGGGATATAAAACACCAAGAAATGAAGGACACGATCAGGAAAGAATATGTGCAGAGACTCGAGGCACACAAGTTAAAACTCAATGCCGGAAATATGTAAAAAGCCATAAACACATGGGCAGTGCCAGTAATCAGATACAGCGCAGGAATAGTGAATGGACGAAGGCAGAACTCCGCAGCATAGATCAGAAAAACCAGGAAACATATGACAATACACAAAGCACTACACCCAAGAGCAAATAACGGACAGACTATACATTACACGAAAGGAAGGAGGGAGAGAGGACTACTAAGAATAGACTGATGCGTCAACATCGAGAAAAGAAAAGCACTGGGGCAATATCTGAAAACCAGTGAAGACGAGTGGCTAAAAGAGTGCATGGGAAGAAGGACTAATAAAAGTAGACGAAGACCCAGAAAATATACAGAGACAGTGACAATGACAGACAGAACAGAGGACTGGCACAACAAACCAATGCACGGACAATACATGAGACAGACTAAAGAACTAGCCAGCGATGACACATGGCAAATGGCTACAGAGGGGAGAGCTCAAGAAGGAAACTGAAGGAATGATAACAGCGGCACAAGATTAGGCCCTAAGAACCAGATATGTTTTCAAAGAACGATAGATGGAAATAACATCTCTCCCATATGTAGGAAGTGCAATACCGAAAAATAAAACATAAAACCATAACCACATAGCAAGCGAATCCCCAGCACTTGCACAGAACCAGTACAAGAGGCATGATTCAGTGGCAAAGCCCTCCACTGGAGCCTGTGCAAAAACATCAGCTACCTTGCAGTAATAAGTGGTTACGAGCACTAACCTGAAGGAGTGATAGAAAACGATCAGCAAAGATCTCTGGGACTATGGTATCAGACAGATAGGGTGATACGTGCAATAGACCAGACGTGACGTTGATTGACAAAGTCAAGAGAAAGTATCACTCATTGATGTCGCAATACCATGGGACACCAGAGTTGAAGAGAAAGAGAGGGGAAAAAATGGATAAGTATCAAGACCTAAAAATAGAAATAAGAAGGATATTGGGATATGCCAGTGAAATTGTACCCATAATCATAAGAGCTCTAGCACGATCCCAAGATCCCTGAAAAGGAATCTAGAAAAAACTAGAGGCTGAAGTAGTTTCCAGGACTCATGCAGAAGAAGGGGTGTGATCCTAGAAACGGCGCACATAGTAAGAAAAGTGATGGACTCCTAAGGAGGCAGGATGCAACCCGGAACCCCCACACTATAAATACCACCCAGTCGAATTGGAGGACTGTGATAGAACAAAAAAAAAAAAAATATTAATAATAATAAAATTTATTAAGAACAGGAAGCTAGATACTTTTAAAAGACGGTCAGGGAACATGTAGCCAGAAGAGTGTATGGTTAGACGTTAAAGTGGGTTTGAGAGAAGGATGTGTTCTCTCACTGGCTGTTTATGAATATGACTGTGAAGGGCAAGGGCTCACCAACTGTACCACATAAGTCATGGAAGAAGTCGGAACCTTGTAGCACTTTACATAAAGCTTTTAGCTGGACAGGCTTACTGCCTAGCATACCAACTGGAAGAAGCCTGGGTTCGATCCGATGTGAGTCATAAATTTATGTATGGGTGTATATGTGTATATATATATATAATATATATATATATATATATATATATATATATATATATATATATAGATATATATATACATGCATACATAAGGCAACCGTCACTGCTAAACTCACACATAACATCCACTTAGTATAAAGCTTCCAAAACATGTACACACACACGAAAGAAAAAAAAATCGAATATCAGAGTACGTCAGACTAAACTTCATTTGCGGGCGTCCAGGCGAAAGCTCCCTGAACAGAAAAGTGTCCATTACCAGAGTTTATGAAAGGAAAGACCTTCTCGCATACCTGAGTCAATTGAAAATTAGCGTTTAATTGCTGTTATTAGCCTGGTTCCGCGATGCTGTAGTAATTAATAACGATGCGGAATGTGGAGCTGATGCCACTCGTATCTGAGTGTGGGTTTTTATTTGTGGGGGTTAAAGGTGTGGTTATTTCTATATACGAATATATTGGCATACGTGTGCAAATCTCTGACACAGCACATATAGCAGAGGACCAAGGCATATATGCATTCATACATATGCACGTGTGTATATATATATATATATATATATATATATATTATATAATATTTATATATACAACACGGGCTATGTATGAATGCAATATATGCCTTGGTTCCTCTTGCTATATGTGCGTGTCAGAAGATTTGACACGTATGCCAATATATTCGGTATATAGAAAATAACCCACCTTTTCCCCACATAAAATGTAGAGTTTGTATATATATATATAGATATATATATATATATATAATATATATATATAATATATATGGGGATACTATCCACAATGAAGTAAAATTCTCTTGTAGTTTATAATATATTATTCTTGTACAGGATTAAAGCTTTCGACCATCACCTGTGGTCTTGTTCACTAAAATGTCATTTTAGTGAACAAGACCACAGGTGATGGTCGAAAGCTTTAATCCTGTACAAGAATATATATTATAAACTACAAGAGGATTTTACTTCATTGTGGATAGTATCCCCATTTACTTAGAGGTACGACATAGTACCTGGCTTCTGCATATATATATATATATTATATATATATATATATATATATATATATATATATATATATATATATATATATATATATATATATATAAAGAGAGAGAGAATATTAAGGTATTCGTTAGGAAGAAGTAAGAGGAGGTAAAGGGAAATACAGAAAGTAGAGATACCACTTATTGAAAAAAGAAAAAAAGAATAATTTCATATGATAACAAATAGATATAAAAGTAATTTAAATGCTATAAGGAGAATAGTATTAGGGTAGCAATGGTTGAACATCTGATCTGAGGTTCAACTGCAGGGCTTATTCCATTAACAAGAAGTTTAATCATAAAACTTATCTCCTTGTAACTTGAATCTATTAAAAAAAATTTCACTCACTTTTATACGTCAAATCTGTTATTCAAACTTTATTCACTCCTTCCAATCACAGTGAGAGTCGACAGTGTGGATATGTGAAAAAATAGTGACGTTTGAAACTGACTGAAAACACCGTATAAAAATATGCTATATTTCCCCCCCGCCCCCACCCCCCCTCCAACCCACCCACCAAAAAAGGGGAGAAATGTGGAAAGTTCGTTTCAAAAATAAGACGGGATGAAAGCAAGTTCTAGATAAAACAGAGAGAGGGAAAAGAAAAAGAATAAAACAAAATTAAAAAAAGAAAAGGTATGTATATCTTAGTTTAACCAGACCACTGAGCCGACTAACAGCTCTCCTAGGGCTGGCCCGAAGGATTATAGATATTTTTACGTGGCTAGGAACCAATTGGTTACCTAGCAGCGGGACTACAGCTCATTGTGGGATCCGAACCACATTGTATTGAGAAATTAATTCCTAATCATCAGAAACAACTTCCTTTGGTTCAACATTGGCAGATTGGGGAGTCGAACTCGGACTACCGAATCGGCAGACAATCACGTAGCGACGGGATTTACAGCTTATTGGGAGATCTGAATCACATTATTTCAAGGAATCAATTTCTAATCACCAGAAACAAATTCCTCTGATTCCACGTTGGCAGAGTGGGAAATCGAACTCGGGACTACCGAATCGGAAGGCAACCACGTAGCAACGTGACTTAGCGCTTATTGTGAGATCCGTACCACTTCATATTCAAAACTTAATTCCTAATCACCAGAAACAAATTCCAAATTCCTCTGATTTGCGGGCAACCGAACTCGGGACTACCGAAACGGTAGGCAACCACGTAGCAACGGGACCTACAGCTTATTGTGAGATCCGAACCACGTTGTATCGTGAGATTAATTCCTAACCACCAGAAACAAATCCCAAATTCCAGCTTACTGTGAGATCCGAACCACGTTGTATCGAGAGATTAATTCCTAATCACCGGGAAACAAATCCCAAATTCCTCTGATGCCACGTTGGCAGAGTGGGGAATCGAACTCGGGAATACCGAATCGGTAGGCGAGCACGTAAACCACTCATCCAACGAGGAACTATTAAAAAGGAAAAAAATTATGATGAAAATGAGCAAAAATACGGAACTGGAATTGGAACTAGAATATAACATTTATGCCAATGGCCAAGCGCTGGGACCGACGAGGTCATTCAGATCTGAAAATAATGATTAGAATATCGTTAGTAGAGGGCTGATAAAATACGATGGAAGAAAGTGAATATGAAAGCAGGTACAGTAAAAGGAATGAAAGGTGTTGCAGCAGCCCAGGGGCCGAAGGGGCGATGCGAAGGACTTTGAGGCATGCCTACAGTGCACCATGTGAGGTGTGCTGAAGGCAATACTTCCTACGAAAAGAAAAATTTGAAAAAGGTAGATGTTGTTTTAAAGATAATGTACTTAAGAATATATAATTCAGTATAATAATGAAATAATAATAATAATAATAATAATAATAATAATAATAATAATAATGAAAAAACTCAGCTAATAGCGAAAACGGGAATCCACGGCCAGGAGAAGCTAATATAACCAAACTTCAGTTTTTTTTTTCTGGGGCGCGGAATTGGGGGGGGGGGGGGGGGGGGGTTGGGGGGGGGGGCCTTGATTCCGAAAACCGAATTCCTGGCTGCCAATTAGGGATCTAATGGGAGCCTTTTCCTCTCCTGGAGTGTGTCGTGTAAAACGCATTAATTAAAATTCTCCTCCGCGGATGTGAGTCTTGAGAGAGAGAGAGAGAGAGAGAGAGAGAGGAGAAGAGAGAGAGAGAGAGAGAGCAAACGGCGTCTGAGAAATTCTTGATTGATTTGAACGGTTCTGGGAATAGGTTTCTGGTGGAAAATAAGTGTAATGGCGTTTAGCTTTCTTTCTGTGTGATTGCGTATGTATTTATCTTTGGTCTCTCTCTCTCTCTCTCTCTCTCTCTCTCTGTTTGTCTGTCCGTCTGTCTATCTCAGTCTCTCTCTCTTTCTCTCTTTGGAACACACACACAAATACACGTGTCTGTGTGTGTATGTGGTTACGTATTAAATTTTTGTGTTCTACAGTCTCTCTCTCTCTCTCTCTCTCTCTCTCAAAGGTGTCTGTGTGCATGTGCGTATGTATTAATTTTTGCATTCTTCTCTCTCTCTCTCTCTCTCTCTCTCTCTCTCTCTCTCTCTCTCAAAGGTGTATGTGTGTACGTGCATAGGTAATTTTTTTGCGTTCTGCTCTCTCTCTCTCTCTCTCTCTCTCACACGTGTCAGTGAATGTGTGCTTGCGTTAGCATGCCTAGTAAGCTAGTGTGGGCCCAATCCTTTGAAAGCTTCGAAGCAATTACTCTGCATGATGAGAAATAGCTGGCCCGCCCCCCCAACAAAACAAAAAATTCCAACCACAGAAAGTTTAAGAATTTACTGACACTACATTAAACATGAAAAAAAAAACCATTCTGAGAGTAGTTTCTGAAATTCATAAATATATGATGTTTAATTATAGATCTTTTCATAATTCTTTTTATCAATTTGTAACGTCAGACCTTTTAATAGTTTGTTTACTGTCTTTAATTTAATTACTTTTATTAGCATTCACATTTCTTAGTTATACTTCTGCTATTGTCCCAAAAATACTATTTCTATTTAGTAACGTTGAAATAAAAAAAATTAAAACATTGAAATAAAAAAATAAAACGTTGAAATAAAAAAATAAAACGTTGAAATAAACAAAATAAAAAGCTACATTCAAATCACCCGTTATATCTATTTAGTCCAAATCAAAAAGGTATGTTGAATTTCTCTTTAATTGTGCACAAACACAAGGTTACATTCAAACCAACCGTTATAGTATATCTATTCAGTAATGTTTAAGAAAAAAAGGGGGTTTCACTAGAAAAAAAAGGCTTCATTATACAGAGGGGTTTCACAAAAAGGGGGGGTTTCACAAAAACGAGTGTTCCACAAAAAAAAGAGGGTTTCACAAAAAAGGGGGGTTTCATTAAAAAAAAAGGTTTCACTAGGAAAAAGGGGTTTCACTAAAAAAAAGAGGGTTTCACTAAAAAAGAGGGTTTCACAAAAAATGGGGGTTTCATTAAAAAAAGAGGGTTTCAATAAAAAATTAGGGTTTCACTAAAACAAGAGGGTTTCACAAAAAAACGAGGGTTTCACTAAAAAAAGAGGGTTTCACTAAAAAAAGAGGGTTTCACTAAAAAAATGGGTTTCACTAAAAAAGGGGGGTTTCACTAAAAAAAGAATGGGGTTTCACTAGAAAAAAAAGGGTTTCACTGAAAAAAAGAGGGTTTCACTAAAAAAGAGAGTTCACTAAAACAAAAATAATAATAATAATAATAAAAAAAACGTGTTTCATTGACGACCTAGCCACCGAAAATCTACCGGCTTCGTGAGGTTGGTTCCCCCGAAACCAGAAAGTGATTTGTGGCCGTTTTCCAATTCCCCCGTCTCTGAACTGTGATATTTACCGCGGAGGACGTTTTCCAATTACCGTATCTTGCGACGTCATCCTATTGACCCGAACGAGTAATTGAAATGACGGCCGAGGGAGGTAACAGGAGACTGACCCGGGGAAATTGAAAAGAGGAGGTAGGGGAAAAATAGAATACGAGAATTGGAATACAAAAATTTAGGCCAGAGGTTGAGAAACCGATGGGACCTACGATGAGGTCAATTGACGCCGAAATGGAAACTGAGGTTACATAGGTTTAAAACGAATTAAAGAAGGAAGAGCTTAACGATAGTAGATTCACATCAACCGTCCATCTCATGTCTAGGCCAGTCCCTTACGACGCTCCCAATTGGTATGTTGATAAGCCAATCTCAGTCTCTCGAGAGAGACTGAGAGAGTTTCCAGGCCTCTGACTGGTTTATCAACTGCCAATCAGGAGCGTCGTAAGGGACTGGCCTAGTCATGAGATGCACGGTTGATGTGAATCTACTATAGTTGCACCATGAAACAGCTTGTCAGGAGAGGGTTGAGGAGAGTAAGATGGTAGAAAGAGAATACGAACGGAGATACAGTAAAAGGAACGAAAAGGGGTTTAGTTAGTAGGGGTCGAAGGGACGCTGCAGACAACCTTGAGCTATGTGCTTACAGTGCATCTCACACCCGTCAAATAATCTAACTTTGCATAAATGTACAAATTCCTATAATTTCAAGGGTGAGTGACTTTACAAGTTAAAATACAACCTTCTCAAATGCACAATTATGTAAAATACATATTTTTCCTAATATTTTCAGTGAGAATTAATCCAAAATTGCTCGCATCAGTATTTTAGTAAGTGAATTAAGAGGTTATTCGCATACATACCCAGTGATGGCTCTTTATTATATACAAATACATACATTAATATATATATATATATATATATATATATATATATATATATATATATATATGTATATATATTATATATATATAGTATATATATATATATATATATTATATATTATATATATAATATATATATATATATATATATATAAAGGTTTTTTTGCCACGAAGGAAAAAAATGAAAAAGCGAGATAGCCAAGTACTTTCGGTCCTGTTCGGACCCTTT